>NC_134485.1:74941640-75001640 GCF_040206685.1 Ascaphus truei | reverse complement strand
GAAAATGTGTGTTTAACCCTTCTTATTTGCTTCAGAATAACACCTACTGCTGAGGTTGGGACCTAAGTCCTCCTCCTCTATGTATTATGCCACACATTGCTTTATATCAGACAACCAGAGACAAACTACAGTAGTGATTATTTTATAACCGTATTTATAAAGAAAAGTAACAATGCTTATTCGGGTACCTTGTGATCATTAACAAAGGATCACTACATACATCACATAACACATCAACATAACATGCCCCCCACGCGCTGTGTAGGTATATCAGTGTCTGGTGCTGCGGCCACCCAATCCTTGGTATCAAAGGCCTGTGTGTTGGTGCCGACACACTGTTGGAGCTCGCTAATACTGATTGCGAGCCACGACAAGGCAGGCACCTGTTCGCAAGTCCTAACACTACCAGACACTGCCTTGTCGTGGCTCGCAAGCTTACAACGCTTTGGCCAAAAGGTTAAACTAAATGACCCTTTTTCAAGAGAATATATAAATATTTTACTGTGTATTTTTGTCATGTTGGATGTAGCATTGGGCTTCTCTGTCGTCTGTTGTATACATATGCCACGCTCAATAGGACTCCTTTTTGACACATATACATATATATATTTTCTGGGGGCTCAGGGGTTCCCAAAAAGAGCTTGCTGGGGTTTTGTGTTTTGTTTACATATTACTATAGAATTTCGGTTGACATCCAGGTGAATCATATGTATGTATGTGTTTATTTTTTCTTTATATCTTTAGGTCAGTATCATGGGTGGTTTAATCTCCCTTCTGGGGTGTGGAGAATATACCTGTGGTGCTACTGTAACTTCACCGTGCCTTTCAGTGGTCCACAGGGTACGAGTGGATATTGTTCTTCTGCTGGCCCTACACTAGGCTGGTGCTCACAACTGTCTACACCTAGCTCATCTTCAGCTTTATTATTCTGCTCTATGGGATTCACCAGGGGGGAATTCCTCTGCTTCTTGATCCAACTCAGGGTTGCTATCGCTCTCTTTCTCATGACCCGCATTGTGTCCTCTTGTGGAGGACTCCTCACATCAGAATCATAACTTCAGATAGGTGGCTTAACATCTTTTCTCCTATATAATCCTTATACCACTCATCAATCATCACATGCTCTCATGTGTGGTCTTAAGGGAATACTAGCCGGACCCTGTTCTTTGTTTAATTGGTCACTCCTTTAGGCCGGATATCTATACCCTGGAGTCCCTTCTTCCACAGGGCACCTCACAAGCTGACCTATTGGCAGTAGGTGTTTCCTATGCAGATTCTTTTCTGACCCACTTCCTTTTCAGGTTTCAGTCGGTATACAGGTAGCCACTTTATTTTCTCTACTACAACATAAAGTTCTGGCTTCCAGCAATTGGCTATTTTAGGCTTGCCAGGTATACCTAGATTCCTGATAAGAAATGTCTTGCACATGCAATTCTTGGCAATGCACCCTTTTGACATACCGGCCTTTATTCCCTCAGTTATTGGTGTCAGCCGCAGTATTAGTCCTTTAATTTGCCTCCTGTAACTGTTCTTTGAGCTTTTCCACATATTGTATGTTATTGGTAGGGGATATGCCATCTGCTGCCACTCTGAAGCACAGATCAATTGGCAACATGGCCTTTCGCCCAAACATCAGATAGTATGGCTAGTACTCCGTAGTGTCATTCCGGGTGCAATTATATGCATGTACCAGGTGATGCACATGCTGACTCCATTGTTCTTTTCCCTGGATATTTAATCTGCCCAATATATTCAAGTGTCCTATTAAACCTCTCTGGTTGGGGATCTCCCTGTGGGTTGTACGGCGTGGTTCGAGATTTCTTTATCCCACAAAGGTGTAGCAACTTCTTGATGAGGCGGTGTAAGGATCCATGAGTCTCGCTACCCTTAGCGCGCTTCTTGCTTACCTAAGCCCACTTTCGGGTTCTCTGCTTCCCCCGGCGCGTCACCTGGGCCATCTACCAGACTCCTCTGGTCCCACCTCTGGGTTGCGACCGGGGGCGTCATCGGCGCACCACGTACACGCGATCTACACGCGGATACCGCATCACTAAGCCCCATCAGTAAACCTTCCCACATTTGTCTCCTGCACCTCTTCAGCCAATCACAGTAGGTGCTTCTGACGTGCCCCCTCGCGCCTTGTCCTCATTTGTCCCAGTATGCCTTATATGCTAAGCTGGTCCACTGGTTCATCGGCTGAGCATAAACCTTCCTATGTGCGAAGTGTTCACTGCTGTCTTGCCTCCACAGTCTTGTCATGCTGCCTGATCTTTGCTCCTGACCTTAGCTATTCCTCCGGACTCCACTCTTTTGTTCTCTTGACCGTGGCTACCTACGACGATCTGCACCTCTCAATCCCGACCTCGGCAAAGTACCACAACAATCCGTCTCTCTCCAATCCACACCACGGCTAAGTACCTCCTATGATCCACTACTCTCCAACACGACCTCGGCAAGTATTACTGACCTTCCAGACCTCTCCGACCCCGACCCGGCTACCTTGACCAATCTACACTCTAGACGCGCCCACGCGGCTGTGGATTGGTGTTATATACAATCCTCACCTCGGCCTTGCGGTCACGCCTTGTTTGTGGTGAGCACTTTATTACAGGCGGCTCTCAAAATCTCGTCGTTGATCAGAATAAACTCTAGCGCGAGGGGCGCAGACTTTTTCCCTGCGCCCCCCTGCTGGATGTCCTCTCCGCGCACCCCCTCTCTCCTCCTCCTTACCTTGATTCCCGGCGTCTGGGCGTCATGACATCACGTTGCCATAGCAATGTGACGTCACATGACCCTGCAGTGGCATTTGACGCCGCATTGCCATGGCGACGCGTCTCCAGATGCCGGCTTAATCAAGGTAAGTATTGTTTACAGAGGAGTACACAAAGCGCAAGAACTCCTCTCACAGGTGGAAATGTATTTCACAGGAAATCAGGTCACAGTGTATGCAGCATATGTTTAAAAAGAAAAGAGAAGATAAAATAGTGCAACACAGTTTTTAATGAACAAACAAAACTACAGCAAGGAGCTCCAGTCCACTCACATGCTCCAGGATTAAAAACAGCAGTTCATTCTGGGTTCAGGAACGAAGTAGCTCTGCTCGGCTCTGCTCAGCTCTGCTGGATAGAGTCCTCCTCGTTGTCTCTCACTTCCGCACTCGGGCGGCGTCTGACGTCACTGACCTTCTCCTTCAGTCCTCCACTAGTAAGGGAGGAATTTTCCCGGCTCCGTAGTCAGTGTCAGCGCGAGATTTGAATCTTTCAGCGGTGAGACACACAGGAACCAGCCGTCGGCGAAGCAGAGAGTCCAAACTGCTTCACAGGTCACAGCGCAAGTTGTGATATCCATTGTTTACAGAGGCCCTGCAGCTCCCCCAGCACTTAATTTAAGTGCCTTCGGGAAGGCGCGGGACCTCTGTAAACCCTGCGCCCCTCCGCTGCTCTAGCGGGTAGAGAATAATGAACAAAATATTTGTACTACAGCACCATGGCGACCGTAATGGCTTGCTGGTCCTTGGTCGGAAATGCTTGAGCACACTTGGTGAAGTGGTCAGAGACCACTAGAAAGTTATTAGTATTTTTCAATCTGGCTCTAATGACAAAGTCCATGCAGACCACATTCAATGGACCATTACTAGTTATATTTACTAATGGTGTATCCCTTCTAGGCAGAGTTTTCCTTGGCACGCATTGCCCACAATTCTTGCAGTACTCTTTCGCGCTTGGATTGGGCGCTTTCTCCTACCTACCAAAAATATCCCAGTCCTTGGGAACCATTAAATTATGCTCCAGTTCCTGTACTGCTGTTCTAATGGCTGAAACTGATTTGCAGATATTATGAGAAGCATCAGGCACATAGGTACAGCATTCTTCTCCCACTAAGGAGCTAGCTCCACCTTTGGCTGCTAGTAAATAATCTAAAGCCATTCTATTCTGCAAAATATATTAGTAAATAAAAGGAGCAGTGTTATGGGCTAAAGATAATAGTACATTCTCTCCTGCTGAATACTTTGCTGGACTGGTTACAATAATTTAAAAACAATATCAAAAACATATTATCTTATTATAGTAAAATTTCTAGTAAAGACACACAGAATAATTAATATAATGGCAGCGAAAGCACATACAACTCCTGTAATAAGCGGGTTATATTCGCCAAAGTCTTTCTGTTGCTCAACTGATAATTTCATAATATTGAGCACAGTTGTATATATGCAGGGTATCCTGTGGAATTACATAGTAGATGAGGTTGAAAAAAGACGTACGCCCATCAAGTTCAGCCTATGCTAAATTTAGACAACAGATACTTTATCCTATATCTATACTTACTTATTGATCCAGAGGAAGGCAAACAAAAAATCCCATTAAGGGGAAAAATAAATTCCTTCCTAACTCCAAGAATTGGCAATCAGATGAATCCCTGGAGCAACATCATTTCCATGTATACTTATTTGGTATATCCCTGTATACCTTTCCCATCTAAAAAGATGTCCAACCTTTTTTGGAACAAATCTATTGTATCTGCCATCACAGTCTCCATGGGTAATGAATTCCACATTTTAACTGCCCTTACTGTAAAAACCCTTTCCCTTGTTGCTGGTGAAATCTCCTTTCCTCCAACCTTAAGGGATGTCCCAGAGTCCTTTGTACTGCCAGTGGGATGAATAGTTCTTTTGAAAGCTCCTTTTATTGTCCCCGAATATATTTGTATATAGTTATCATATCCCCTCTTAGACGCCTCTTTTCTAATGTAAATACATCTAATTTAGCTATAGTTACAGTATTGAAGACATATAATACTTAGTCCTTTATGCATGGTGCTGGAACAACTTTGTAATATGTTACTTGATCCATGAAGTAAGTTCAGCAACTTTTACTGCAGTGTTTGTGGTCAACACGATCTGATAGGGGCCCCTCCACTTTGGCTGCAGCGCTGTTTTCTTTTACTAATTCTTTACAAGGATCCAATCTTCAGCTTCCAGACAATGGGTTTTAGAAGATTCTTTGGTTGGCTGTACAGCTTTGACCTGTGTATGGATAGACTGCAAAGTTTTCATTGGTGACATACAATATTTATTTATTTATTTATAGTCCAGTCTGGATTACCTGATCCTTTATTAACAATTATTTTGTAATCCCTGTGGCCATTGGTGTCCCCATCAAAATTTTATATGGTGATAATTAATGTTTTCGTGCTGGAGTACTACGTATAGACATCAAAGCTAATGGCAATGCACCTGGCCATTTTAATCCTGTCTCAGCTGATATGTTAGCGATCTTATTCTTGAGTGTACCATTTACACGTTCCACCGCCCCTGCACTCTTTGGGTGATATGAGCAATGCAAACAAGTAAATGTGATTTGAGCAATGCAAGTAAAAATACACCCCCCCCAACACATAATAAAAATACACCCCCCCAATACATAACAAAAATACACCCCCCCCATTATATTTTAAAATACACCCCCCCTCCGCAATACATAAAAATACACACACCCTCCCTAATATATATATATAAATACACCCCCCATTACATTTAAAAATACACACCCCTTCCGCAATACGTGTGTGTGTGTGTGTGTGTGTGTGTGTGTGTTTGTGTGTGTGTGTGTGTGTGTGTGTGTGTGTGTGTGTGTGTGTGTGTGTGTAAATGTCGGATCTAGAAAAAAAAGCCAGATGTGAATGACTAGTTTCTTGAACCCCTTAACCAGTGCCTGGATGCCCCCGCTTCACAATATCTAAAGTAGCAATCCTGCCTGGGATCTTACCTGATCCGCAGTCCCAAAATGTCCAGGAACCCTCATTCCCGCAATGTTATATGTTGGAGGGGAGGTTTTCCCTACCTGTCTTCTGGGTTAGGGGGGATTCCGATGTCTCCCGTGTGAAGCTCGAGAGTTAGATCTGGAAGAAAGCAGTATAGGTTATTTCGGTGTAGGTATAGGGCAGTTAAGATATACAGGGTAAATATGATATCCAGATCAAGAGTGTGAGAGAGTGTGGGTGACAGACAGAGAGAGAGAGTGTGGGTGCGACAGAGAGAGTGTGGGTGAGAGAGAGAGAGTGTGGGTGCGACAGAGTGTGGGTGCGACAGAGAGAGTGAGTGTGTGGGTGAGAGAGATAGAGAGCGAGTGCGACAGAGGGTGACAGAGACAGAGAGAGGGTGACAGAGAGAGGGTGACACACACACTCACAGACACACACACACTCAGACACACACACACACACACTCACACTTAGACACAAACACTCAGACACACACACTCACACACACACAGACAAACTCACAGACACACACACACACACACTCAGACACACACACACAGGGAAGGGAGGGGGCCCACCTGTTCATCCAGGTCTTGCTTGTCCTCCACATGCGGCCAGCTGGGAAGCCGGGCTGGGAGTCGGGCAGCCAGGCGGGGGTTCAGCAGCCAGGCAGGGGGTCAGGCAGCCAGGCGGGGGTCAGGCAGCCAGGCAGGAGAATATGAAGCTGGTGATATGGCAGGATGTTGGGAAGCCAGTCCGGTAGCTGAGCGGGAGGTGCGGGAGGTCGGGCGGGAGGTGCAGGAGGCCGGGCGGGAGGTCGGGCAGCCGTGCGGGAGGTCGGGCAGCCGGGCGGGAGGTGCTGGAGGTCGGGCAGATGGGCGGGAGGGGCAGGAGGGACGGGCAGGAGGGGAGGGCGGGCCGGCGCCAGGCTCCAATGGTGTCTCGTGCTCCTCAGCTCCTTGACGCTGCGTGACGTCATGACGTCACGAGCGTCATGTTGGCATGGCAACCTGGTGTCTGACGCCGCGCTGCCATTTCAGTTTGAGAAGGAGACAAATAATGGGCTCAAATAGCGCGAGCGAAAATGGAAAAATACGTGCGTTGCTTGGACAGCCATGAGGTCGCCATGGGGTCAAATCCAGTTGCCAGGGGAGTGCGGGCGACCGGATTTGTCGAACACTGCATATATATATATATATATATATATATATATATATATATATATATATATACACCCCTCTCTCCAATACATATAAAAATACACCCCCCTCCCCAATACATATAAAAATACACCCCCCCTACAAAAATACATTTAAAAATACACCCTCCTACCCAATACATAATAAAAATACACCCCCTCCCCAATACATATTAAAAATACACCCATCCCCAATACATAATAAAAATACACCCTTTCCCAATACATAATAAGAAATACACCCCCCAATACATAATAAAAATACACCCCCCTCCCCAATACATAATAAAAATACACGCACCCCAATACATAATAAAAATACACCCACCCCTCAATACATCATACAAATACACCCCCCCCCCCCAATACATATAAAAATACACCCCCTTCCCCAATACATAATAAAAATACACCCACCCCTCAATACATCATACAAATACACCCCCCCCCCAATACATATAAAAATACACCCCCTTCCCCAATACATAATAAAAATATGTAAATACACCACTCAAATACATTAAAAAAAAATCAGACTTACCTTGGGGATGGTCTCAGGCCTGGCTCAGTGACTGCAGGGGTCCGGGGGCGGTTGCCGCCGGGCCCCAGCTTTCCCCCCGCTGCAGGCCTCTCCCTCACTCTGTCCCATGCCGAGCTTCCGAAGTAAGCGGCGCCGGGCCTCCCTCTCATGCCGGCATGCCGGAAGCTGGGCCAAAATGACATCTGGCGCGCTGACGTCAGAGATGCCCATTACGCACCAGCATTAGAAGCTTGGCGTGGGACATACGGAGGGAGGCCCACAGCTGGGGGAGAGCTGGGTTCTGGCGGCAACTGCTTTGTGCGGCCGCCAGACCCCCCACAGCCACTGGGCCCGGGACACTTGTCCCAGCTGTACCCCCCGTGTCGGTGGCCCTGACAACGTAACCCCTTGACTGCCAGAAGGGCAAGAAACTTATTGCTCTGACAAACATTGTGGTAAAAGTGCATGGATGCCAAATGTGTGAAGGTTCAAACTTTGCAAAGGTAGTATTAAAAAAACACTTTTGCAGAAAAGACTCTTCCCCTTACAGTTTCCACATAATGTCCATAAATAGTCATTACAGTTTCAGATGTTTTATAGTAGGGTGATCAAACTGCCCACGTCATGGACAATCTCCAGAATAAAAACAAAAGAAAAGAGAATACCGAGTGTCACGGTGTGGGGTTGACCAGACCATTTGGAATCATAATTACCAAGCAGAACACAGAGGTTAAATAAATAAACAAACAAACAGAGAACAGTACAAGTCAAATACAGCAACAACTCACCAAAATCAGGGAACACTGGGGAGTCCTAGCTCGCTCGGTGCAGGGCACTGCCAAGGCTAGCGTACTCTGGGTGCAACTACGATCTGTCCATTCCTGGATATTCCCTTTCTCCCTACCTCGCCTCCCTCTTATCCACGTTATTCCGCTTTTTCTGTTTTCTTTTTTCTATTCTCTTTTTGTTTTCTTTAATATTCTATCTTTTTCACTCCCACCATACATTCTTCCCATTTATTCTCTCCTCTCCAGTTATACTACCTGACAATATCCTCCATCCTTAGCTATATGCCTGTATGTATATTTTTATATTCCAACTATCAATAGGCAGGCTTGTCTAACCATAAGGACCAGTTACAAGTGTTTTTTTATTCAAAAGTGGTTAATTTGGGTTTATCATAACCAATATCCACTCACCATTTTTTTTTTTACACCTGTCTCTTTATGTGCTCGATAACTAAGAAGCTGATTCGCTAACAAGAGCCCAGCGGTCAAGCCACACCCCCTGATGTTACGTAGGTTATTTAAGGATGCATCTTTTGGACAACAGACATTCCTCCCCTGTAGAAATGTGCTTGGTCATGAAACCTGCGTCGGATCTTAATGACATCGCAAAAGTGACAGCGCCGCCCGAAGAGAACGGTGAACCGGAACACTCCTGCTAACACACGACTTGTATCTTGGTTCTCTATGTTTATAGATGTCTTTAGATGTTTTTCAATTCGGGGCTACATTGATCTAAATGTGATTTGTTATACTGTGTGGCGTTGCCAAAAAATATAGGAACTAGTGATGGTAACAACACACCGACCCCCCAGATCGCAAATACTGTATCTATGAATATCATGGCTATTTACTGTTATATGGATTACATATAAGAAGAACTTTTGGTGTTTATTTGACTGACATCTCTTATATGTGTAACGGTGCTTCCCCCGCCCTCTGGGAGATTCTGCCATTACTACGTATGTGGTGCATGATACCTGCTGGTAACAGGAGGCCTGAGCTGTCCGCCGATGGTATTGGGGACACAGGATCAGGTTTCTGGGGTACATTACCCACGTGGTTCTCTAGCAGTGCAGCGCCTCCATCTGCTGTAGGCTCTAGGTAGGTGGAGATGATCTCCAGCAGTAGAACTATCACCTCTCACCCCAGTAAGATCACACACTAGGCGGGAGTATAACAACAGGAACGGTTTATTCTCTCACTCTGGGCAGCACAGTACACGGCAGGGTTCTGCCCAATGCAGCAACTGTCAGCTACTCACTGAAGGATTGTCCCTGGACCTTCACTACAGGCCAAGGGCACCCACAGCAGTCCGAGCTCTTCCCTGCCCCTATAGCAGGGGCAGAGGTCTGATACACACTCATTGTCCCCCAAGGGGAAGAGGACCAGAGAAGGCCCAATAGTCAGGCTCTTGGCTGTGTGCAGTGAGAAAAAAACAAAAACTTAAAACAGCGCTCTAAAGGAAGTGTTTCCAGTGACAAGTGATATTTATGTAACGGTGTTTTCCCTGGGCCTTTCTGATCCTGACCCCTATGTGAGAAAATCCCCCTTTACATGTGTGTGTAGTGTGGTGCACCTGCTGGCTCACAGGACTCCTGAGAATCCCGCTTGATGTGGTTGGGGATTTCACCATGACAGGCGTCTGAGGTAGTGTGCTGAGTCCTACTCACATTTGGTACAGCGCCTCCACCCCATCCAGATCCCCACGATAGCAGGGAGGAGTTTCTGACGGGGAACTCCTGGGTGCACCTTCTCCCTGAGTAAATCCACGCACAGGCAAGAAGGGTCTTTCCATGGGCATCTTTATTAACATGTCTTGTGGCAGACTGCCCATCACAGCGGCCGACACTTAGCCGCACATCTTGTAGTGGCCCTCCATTCAGAAGATTCCTCCTGTAGTCTAATTAAGTTGTCTATCCACCTCTCCCCTAAGGGAGACCACCAGCTATACCAGAGCCCTGGACACAGTGTGTACTCAGCTTGTCACTTGCCACGTGCCTCTCTGACAGATAGACTTGAGATGGAGACAGAGGACAGAAAGGGAGACAGAGGACAAAGAGGGAGACAGAGGACAGAGAGGGAGACAGAGGACAGAGAGGGAGACAGAGGACAGAGAGGGAGACAGAGGACAGAGAAGGAGACAGAGGACAGAGAGGGAGACAGAGGACAGAGAAGGAGACAGAGAGGGAGACAGAGGACAGAGAGGGAGACAGAGGGAGACAGAGAGACAGAGGGAGACAGCGAGAGACAGAGGGAGACAGAGAGACATAGGGAGACAGCGAGAGACAGAGGGAGACAGAGAGACATAGGGAGGGAGAGGGAGAGGGACAAAGAGAGAGGGACAGACAGACAGAGGGACAGACAGACAGAGGGACAGACAGACAGAGGGACAGACAGACAGAGGGACAGACAGACAGAGGGACAGACATAGAGAGGGACAGACATAGAGAGGGACAGACATAGAGAGGGACAGACAGACAGAGGGACAGACAGAGAGAGAGGGACATACAGAGAGAGAAGGACATACAGACAGAGGGACATACAGACAGAGGGACATACAGACAGAGGGACATACAGACAGAGGGACATACAGACAGAGGGACATACAGACAGAGAGACAGACAGAGGGACAAGGGACAGACAGAGGACAGAGAGAGAGGGGGACAGAGAGGGACATACAGAGGACAGAGAGAGAGAGGTACAGAGAGAGAGAGAGAGAGAGAGAGAGAGAGAGAGAGAGAGAGAGAGGGACACAGAGAAAGAGAGAGAGAGAGAGAGAGAGAGAGAGAGAGAGAGGGATAAACAGACAGAGAGAGCAGGACAGACAGACAGAGAGAGAGGGACAGACAGACAGGGAGGGACAGACAGGGACAGACAGACAGAGAGAGAGGGACAGACAGAGAGGGACAGACAGAGAGAGAGTGACAGACAGACAGAGATGGACAGAGAGACAGAGAGAGTGGGTGACAGAGAGAGATAGAGTGGGTGATAGAGAGAGAGAGTGGGTGACAGAGAGAGAGTGTGTGTGACAGAGAGAAAGAGAGAGAGTGGGTGACAGAGAGAAAGAGTGGGTGACAGAGAGAGAGCGAGTGGGTGGGTGACTGACTAACACTTGGGTGGGTGACTGACACGTAGGTGATTGACTGACACTTGGGTGGGTGACTGACTGACACTTGGGTGGGTGACTGACGGGTGGGTGGCTGACTGACTCGTGGGTGGGTGGGTGACTGACTGACTGGGGGGTGGGTGACTGACTCATGGGTGGGAGGGTGACTGGGTTGGTGTCTGTATACACACTGTCTCACACCCTGCCACTGATAAACACAGACACTGGGAGGGGGCAGTCACACCCACACTAGAGGGAGGGGGCAGTCACACACACACACACACACACACACACACACACACACACACACACACACACACACACACACACACACACACACACACAGAATGGGAGTGGGGCAGTCACACACACACACAGTGAAATAGGTGAACAAAAGAAAAGTGCGCAACAACAATATATAAATAACGTGATGAATGTGATACAATTAAATAAGTGACCTTGTGTATAGTATGAATATTTATGGAGCGTCTGCAGCTGTGACACCAGGGATGGCTCTGGTCCCCCCTAAATGCACACAAAAAAACAAGAAACACAGCGCACAACGCTCATAGTGCATTAAATGATATCTTTAGTAACCAAAATAAGAAGGTAAGTATTGTGCGTACATAAAACAAAATTTAAACAAGCATTTCAGGGTTATTGTTACCCAAGCACCAACGGACGCCTGTGATGGTCTCGTGGCTCTCTCCTTCTCACTCCAACAACCTCGATGTAGGGCCTGGAAAATCTCCACTCCAAACGCTGGTGTTTTGGCCTCTCGCCTTAGGGAAAGGCTAGTGCAGCTTCAGCAGTCCAGAAAAAGACCTCCGCTTATATGCGTTGTGCCCGTCACTGCATAAATCTCGTGTATAACGGAGCAGGGGATTACACGCGGTTTTGCGTCCTGGTCGAGAGCTTCTTCCGGGTCTGTGACGTCACAAGATCGCGAGACTTCGTCGCAAGTCTGCAGGACACCGGATCAGTTCTCTGGGAGTGCTGGGATGTAGAGGGTTCGCAAATGTCATCAATCCTACGCGTTTCGAAACCACAGAGGGTCTCTTCATCAGGGAATAAAGACTTATGAGTCTATTGGCATTTTATACCCCTCCAGCGTCACTGATTAGTCCCTCAATTAGGGTTTGAACCAATCGCAACGCAACGGGGAGGAGTCAGAAAGCTTCATGGCAACAGAGAATGCATCCTAACAAAAAAACTAAAAACAACTTTATTTAAACATATAATAACAAACAATTTCAAAAAGAGGACTCTAAAATAAAGAGAAAAGAATTAGTACACACTAATATTTGTAGATGTGTTGGAATATATATAGTGATTCTAAGAACCACCAACAGAATTATATTCGAAAAAGAAGCACGAGCTAAAAAATCAATAGATACCTTGAAACCATAAATTAATAAAATGTTAAAAAGATTTTTCTTTAAAAGCTTAATATATAAAATATAAAATATACCAGCTCAGAATATAAATGTAATTTCTAAATACATGACCTAGCTATATCACCAGTGTGAGGTGGTCAGTAAAGGGACCATATATCTATATCCTCATTGAGACCTCCCGGATATAATGTGCCCAATTTATATATCCAGAAGGTCTCTTGAAAGGAAAAATCCTTAACCCTATCCCCACCCCTTCTGCTCCTGGGCACGTGTTTGATACCCTTAAAGCGCAGGGATATGGGGTCTTTATTGTGATGTAAGGCATAGTGCTTAGAGAGGCTATGAGTTAACAGACCATGTTTTATATTTCGTATATGTTCTTGTATACGTGTTTTTAATTGGCGTTTAGTGCGCCCTACATAGAACAAGCCACACGGGCATTCAATTAAATATACAATATGATCCGAATTACAATTAATAAAATCAGATATTTCATAAATTTCCTCAGTTTTTGGACACACAAGAGTTTTGCTATTAGAGTGTAAGTGTTTGCACACTGAACATTTTCCACATTTGAAGTTTCCACAAGGTTTTTTAATATTTAACCATCTTTTTTCTCCCACAGGTGTAGTTTTAATATTTATGTCACTAGGGGACAGAGCATTCTTTAGATTTTTTGCTCTTCTATAAATAAACCTTGGGAACTTAGAAATGTGTGTTCCCAAAATTGGGTCATTTGACAGGATTGACCAGTGCTTCTTTACAATCCTCTCTATATGTGAAGTCATGGAATTATAATTTGTAATAAAAGCGACATTACATTTTTCCTCACTTATAATTTGTTTCTTTTGATGTTTCGTTTTTGGAACGAGCATTTGATTCCTATCTATTTTTCTCACCCTATCAAGATCATCAGTAAGTTTTTTGAGGGGATAACCTCTTTCTAGGAATCTTGAGGTTAAGTCACCCGCCTGTTTTTCAAAGTCTGTGTCCAAACTACAGTTTTTTCTCAACCTGTAAAATTGGCCCCCAGGTATATTTTGAATCCAAGATTTTTTATGGTTACTTGAGGCCATCAGGAGGTTATTTGAATCCACTTCCTTGAAATAAGTTTTACTTATAAGGTTTCCCTCATCAGACACCCTCAAATTCAAATCTAAGAAGTTAATTTCCTTGACACTTTCCACATGGGTAAATATCAAGTTTCTGGTGTTATTGTTTATATACTTCAAAAAAAGGCTTACAGAGTGTTGGTCCCCATCCCACAGACATATAATGTCGTCTATAAAGCGACGCCAAATAATGATATTTCCTCTAAAGGGATTGTTATTAAGGATGCACTTATGCTCCCATTCTCCCATATACAGGTTTGCGAAACTGGGGGCAAATCTAGTGCCCATCGCAGTTCCGCAAACCTGCAGGAAAAATTCCTCCAGAAACATAAAATAATTATGTTTCAGGATAAAGTTGATGGAATCCAGGATGAAGTTTTTGTTTAAATCATGTAATTCAGCATCGCTAGATAGAAATTTTTTTACCGATGCTAGGCCCTGTTGATGTGGTATATTAGTGTATAGGGCCTGCACATCACAAGTTAACCATCTATACGAATCCTTCCACTTTAAGTTTTGTAACAAGTTGAGCAATGACGTGGAGTCCCTTAGATGGGAGGGGAGTTTTTCGACATAGGGTTGCAAAAAGTGGTCAACATACTGGGACAAATTGGCTGTTAAACTATCTATACCTGAAATTATTGGTCTGCCTGGGGGATTTGTTATTGATTTGTGGGTTTTTGGGAGGTGATAAAATATCGGGATCTTGGGGGAACTTGTAAACAAAAATTCATACTCAATCTTGGTGATAACACCAGAGTTTAATGCTTGATCCAATAGTGATCTAAGTAAATTTAGAAAGTCCACTGTTGGATCTTTTTTAAGCCTAAAGTATGAAGTGGTGTCATTCAGGAGTCGCAAAGCTTCTCCTTCATAGTCCTTTCGGTTCTGTAGAACGACACCACCTCCCTTATCCGCCTGTCTAATTATCAGATTATTATTCTCCTTCAGGAATTTTAATGCTAAATTTTCTTTTTTAGTGAGATTATGTTTTATGTCACTCGACTTCATATTACTACTCATTAGATTAAAGTCATTGTTAACCATGTTGAAAAAGGTCTCAACATGGTGACCTTTAGAATGGGAGGGGTAAAATTTAGATTTCCCCTTAAAGTGCGTGTGCCTCAAACCTTGTGTGAGTTCTAAATTCTCACCTATAACAACCTCGGGTGGAACAATAGACACTCCTGTTTTATTTGGAACTTCATTACCTTCCTTATCTAGTTTAATAAAATGTCTCTTTAATGTGAGGTTTCGCATGAATTTTTGGAGGTCAGTGTATAATTGAAATGAGTTCGGTAGGCATGAGCGTGAAAATGTCAAACCCCTGTCTAGAACCTTTTTTTGGTCAGTGGTTAAAATAACTGAGGATAAGTTAAAAATACCACGAGAGGGAGATGTCACACAGCAAAACTCTTGTGTGTCCAAAAACTGAGGAAATTTATGAAATATCTGATTTTATTAATTGTAATTCGGATCATATTGTATATTTAATTGAATGCCCGTGTGGCTTGTTCTATGTAGGGCGCACTAAACGCCAATTAAAAACACGTATACAAGAACATATACGAAATATAAAACATGGTCTGTTAACTCATAGCCTCTCTAAGCACTATGCCTTACATCACAATAAAGACCCCATATCC
This sequence comes from Ascaphus truei, assembly GCF_040206685.1. Taxonomy (NCBI): domain Eukaryota; kingdom Metazoa; phylum Chordata; class Amphibia; order Anura; family Ascaphidae; genus Ascaphus; species Ascaphus truei. The sequence goes on along the minus strand of NC_134485.1, from coordinate 74,986,110 downwards.
CTGCGCTTTAAGGGTATCAAACACGTGCCCAGGAGCAGAAGGGGTGGGGATAGGGTTAAGGATTTATCCTTTCAAGAGACCTTCTGGATATATAAATTGGGCACATTATATCCGGGAGGTCTCAATGAGGATATAGATATATGGTCCCTTTACTGACCACCTCACACTGGTGATATAGCTAGGTCATGTATTTAGAAATTACATTTATATTCTGAGCTGGTATATTTTATATTTTATATATTAAGCTTTTAAAGAAAAATCTTTTTAACATTTTATTAATTTATGGTTTCAAGGTATCTATTGATTTTTTAGCTCGTGCTTCTTTTTCGAATATAATTCTGTTGGTGGTTCTTAGAATCACTATATATATTCCAACACATCTACAAATATTAGTGTGTACTAATTCTTTTCTCTTTATTTTAGAGTCCTCTTTTTGAAATTGTTTGTTATTATATGTTTAAATAAAGTTGTTTTTAGTTTTTTTGTTAGGATGCATTCTCTGTTGCCATGAAGCTTTCTGACTCCTCCCCGTTGCGTTGCGATTGGTTCAAACCCTAATTGAGGGACTAATCAGTGACGCTGGAGGGGTATAAAATGCCAATAGACTCATAAGTCTTTATTCCCTGATGAAGAGACCCTCTGTGGTTTCGAAACGCGTAGGATTGATGACATTTGCGAACCCTCTACATCCCAGCACTCCCAGAGAACTGATCCGGTGTCCTGCAGACTTGCGACGAAGTCTCGCGATCTTGTGACGTCACAGACCCGGAAGAAGCTCTCGACCAGGACGCAAAACCGCGTGTAATCCCCTGCTCCGTTATACACGAGATTTATGCAGTGACGGGCACAACGCATATAAGCGGAGGTCTTTTTCTGGACTGCTGAAGCTGCACTAGCCTTTCCCTAAGGCGAGAGGCCAAAACACCAGCGTTTGGAGTGGAGATTTTCCAGGCCCTACATCGAGGTTGTTGGAGTGAGAAGGAGAGAGCCACGAGACCATCACAGGCGTCCGTTGGTGCTTGGGTAACAATAACCCTGAAATGCTTGTTTAAATTTTGTTTTATGTACGCACAATACTTACCTTCTTATTTTGGTTACTAAAGATATCATTTAATGCACTATGAGCGTTGTGCGCTGTGTTTCTTGTTTTTTTGTACACACACACACAGACTGGGAGGGGGACAGTCACACACACACACACTGGGAGGGGGGCAGACACACACACTGGGAGGGACACACACACCCCAGGAAGTGAGGATCCATCAGCCAATTATCACAACAATCAATCAAGAAAAAAATGGAATAATGACATCATATGCAAATCCTGTTATGTAATGTATGTTGTTGACAAGCGTCATGGGGCTTACCGGTGAGTGAAGTGCCACAGTACCGAGCCAGTAGTAGTGAGGCTTTTTTTCACTCCGCCGGCAGTTTCAGTTGCCAGCTGTTTGCCTTCCTTCTGGTGAATATGCGAGCAGTAACATCCAAGTAACTACAGAGACACACACACACACACTGAGAAGCAGCTCACCTCACTACATCCGTCACTAAAGCCGCCCCCGGTACAAAGCCCCACCGCCGGCATCTTCTGACCTCCAACCAATCCCCGTCTTCTACTCCAAAGCCCTGTCCCCCGGCACCCTACTATTGAAGAAAAAAAAATACTCACGGCTACTGCATCCTCCTCAGGCCGCCGACTCGCGCACGGGACCAGGGACAAAACCCGGGACATTTACGGGACTGACCAGCAACCGGGACAGCCCAGAAAAAAATGGGGCTGTCCCGGCAAAACCAGGATGTATGGTCACCCTACTTATATGGAGACTAACATTCAGAATAGGGAATGGTTACGTACATAGTATTTCTCTGCATAAAGACATAGCAGAATACCAGTTAGGATAGAAGGATAATACCTGAGCTAAAAAGGATAGGAGAACACACCAGAAGAACAGGAATCCATCAGAAAAGAAAAAGCAATGATACAAGTTAACATGTTTGAGAACACATGTAAGAACTTGATTTGAATACCATATATCTGTATTATTGAGAAATAAAAATTTCCTTATCTGCCAACTTGAATGCTGAAATGTATAATCTTGGAAGAAGATATGACAAATTACTTTTAACAGTGGTAGCCTGGTCTCCCGTGACATGGGGTATGATTGAAACTTTGAAATACATATAGAGTTTCAACAAAGTACAAAAGTTTTCAGAGAAAGAGAAGTGATAGAGCAAGACGTCATGTTCTGAAGCCGGTGGGTGGCAGGGAATGTGAAAATGTGAGGAAGTACTCCTTCACGGAAATGGTGTTGGATTCGTGGAATAACCTCCCAAAAGAAGTACTTAGGGCTAAGGCCACGTTTATAGTCCCGGCGACGCAACGTCGAGTCAAAACAAGTGAATTGAATCCGTAGTAGGAGCGATGCGACGCCTTTTTCGCGATCGCTGGAAGTCAATGAAAATGAAATGCAGGCAGGGGGTCGCAGGTAGAAAACTTTGCGTACCCCTGGCTTAGTATACCCTAATAAATTAATTAGTACATGGGTTTTATTGGTAAAATGATCTTTGCATATAACAAAATGCAGGTGTTATGATGCTGTCATATGAAGTGCTCATCTGATTGTAAGCTCCTGTATGCTACAATGACATAAGAGCGTTTGTATTTGCTCACTGTTGTGGGGTCTGGATAGGGTGACCATTCGTCCCGTTTTTCCCGGGACAGTCCCGTTTTTTGTGCGGGGATGGGGGGGGGGGCGGTGCGCGGGGATGGGGTGGCGGTGCGCGGCGGCGGGGAGGAAGAGGATGCAGAGCAGCCCGGCAAGCATTTTTTCTTACTGCCAGGGGTTGGGCTTCTGCAGAAACGTGCCGGGCCACAGGGGATTGGATGGAGTATCCGGGGGGGGCGGGTCTTTAGAAGGCCGCCCGCAGGGGATTGGATGGAGTATCCGGGGGGCGGGTCTTTGCCTCTCCCCGGCACTCTGGCCCCTCGGCAACCCGGCTCTCTCCCTCACACCCCCGGCACCCCGGCTGCTCCCTCGCTCCCCCGGCAACCCGGCTCTCTCCGTCAATCCCCCGGCTCCCCCCCTCACTCCCCCGGATCATGTCCAAATGTGTCGATATTGCAAAATTAGTGCACAGAAAGCCGCAACAAAAATATCAAAGAATAATGTTATAAATGTAATTCTCTTTTCAGCAACTGTTCATCAAGCATTGAGATTTAAATAAATACCCTTGTGTAAAATTCCTTCCTGCACCAAGATGGCGGAATGGACAAGCCGCCCGTGAGTCATGTGACCTGGCGCCACGCGCGACCTCGGGGGTTCCAGGTCCTAACCCTCCTCCCCAGCTGTCACCTGTGGCAGAGACAGAACTGGCAGGGAGTCCCACCCACTGCCACTGACGTCAGGGTGACGCGAGGGGGGGGGCGCCTCGCTCTGACCGGCAGGTATCGCTCGGACGCCATGTTGTGAGCGGAAGTAAAGAGTGCGTGAAAGGCAAGGAAAGAAGGAAGAGAGGCGGTTTGTACCAGTCGCCCTGGAGTACACAGCGACCGGCGGGCGACTACGGGAGCGGCACGCACTCGCCCACCGGCCAACCCACAGCGGCTGTGGAGAGGGCGAGCAGCCGCGGAGAGACAGGCTGTTCGCTCCACTGAGGCTAGTGCGGGAAGCCCCGGCTCTGCGCGCCGCTCGGTCGGGGAAGATGCCGCTAGCGCAGCTGGCTGACCCGTGGCAGAAGCTGCCAGTGAAGAAAGTGGAGAGCGAGGTGAGTGAGCGGGGAGCGGGAGGAGGGTGGGAAGGGAGGGCATGGAGGTTGGTGGTTACAGCGCGTGCCGGGGCAGGGGAGTAGTGACAGGGCGCGCGGGATATCTACTTGTATGGGAAGGAGTGATGGAAAGAGTATAGGAAGGAGTGAGGGGAAGTGGTATGGGAAGGAATAAAGTGACAGTATAGGAAGGGGGGCTAAAGAGAATAAAGTGTATATGAGATGAAAGGGTAGTGTAGGAGAAGAAAATGAGTACTGAGAGAAAATGTACAGGGGAGCAGAGTAGGGAAGATTGCAGAGTTGTGTGTGTGTGTGGTATAGTAAAGGAGTGGAGAGTATGCAGACGAGATGAAGGCTATTAAATGGTGTTTATATTCTTAATGGGTAAGTTTGCAGAGGGCAGTGCTGGGGAGGCGAGCAGGTGACATGGAGGGCAGAAGAGGAAGCAGGAAAAGACAGAGGTGAGGGGACAGTGGGTAGGATTGGAGGAGGAAATGAGAATAGTATGAAAACAATGAAAAGGCAGTGGAGGGAAGGAGTGTGCTGCAGATAAGCCTGCAGCACAGTGTGAAATTAGTGGACCCTTTTTACTGCTTTAAGGACAGGAAGACGAAGGCTGTTTTCATATTTCCTTTGAAGGGGACATTTCTAAATGAAACAAGCAGTTCCCATATGTGCCATCACACCAGCTGGGTATGTGTGGGGGTAGTTGTGCACACACAGGTCGCAGTTGAGTGTATGGCTTATTTGGCATAACACTACACTATGTAGACTTGAGAAACTGGCTGATGGGTTGAAGGAAGCATTGTCAGATCTAGAGGGATGTCCAAAGTTCTACCTCAAGTAGACATTGGCATGTATAAACGCTGCTCCCCTCCCTGCAATCTTTTGCCCAAGGGCTTCAGTCTGAACCACTCAAAGCTGAAAAGCCAGTCCAGTAAGTAAGCTAATAATTATTCAGCAGTCAGGTCACAGAGCTGGTAAGACATGTGCCTGCACTCATGAATAATTGTATTTAAAATAAAAAATGATAACATGCACGTTTCCCCCCTATCCCTTAAGTGTGTATGCTTTTGTAGTTAACCATTATTTCACACTGTTCCCACCATAGGGTGAGGACAGAACTCTATCTATGTGAGGACTCCCTGCTTTCCAGGAGCACATGTGGCGTTAAACACATTTAGAAATGCGTGTGTACATGGAGATGTCTCATATACATACTCCTTTGGTGGGGGGGGGGGGGGCTTATTTTTTGTTTTTAAATGAAGACCCTTTTTATGCATGTGCATCCAAGTATAGCTTCTGACAAAATGTGTGTGTAAAAAAGAGCAATGACATCCCTAGACCTGTTCATGTTTGAAATAAAAGCACATTGGAGCCCGTCTTGTGAGTGCGGGAAGATAGCTCTATATTAATGTATGTACTGTTAGAGGTGTCTGCAACACTACTCAAAGCAGTGGATCTGTCAAAGGAAAGAGTTTGAGACTATATAGCCAGTGATGTTGAAGTAAAATACCTGTTCTTACTTTTGCTTTCTTTGGAAATCCTTTATACTGTAGTGTAGACATATCTAAATAGAAGTGATATATGCCCTTCTCACACATTAAATTACCCTATACGGTTAATTGGACATCAGAAGCAGGTAGGTTAAATCCAGAAAGCAAATTCAACTGCTGTTATTTCATGCTTTTCATGCCTGAAACCATACTACACATTTTACCATTAACCTCCTCCTAAAACAAGGCAGTTTGGCAGAGAGACATAGATTATTTATGAGACTGGAGAACTCTAGGTCTGCATATTTTTCTCATTTGCTCAGAGAAAGAAGCAGATCTAGATATCTTACTGCAGAGGGGTAACTGACCTCTATTGTTTATCCTTTTCACAGGGCAGGGTCTGGTTTCCACATCAAACCAATCCCGTGTGTGTGTGTGTGTGTGTGTGTGTGATACATACATACATACATACATACATACGGTTCCAGGGAATTTCAGTTGTTCACATCTGTATTACTCAGTCTCTCCTCTGCCCCTCTGATCTTGCTACATCATCTGTGGGTGGTGATGAGTCTGCGGGAAAGGATGGAGAACATCAGGCATCTTCATTCTTCTTTTGATGGTGATTGCCAGCATAATGCAAGCATTTGTGCAATAGTGTATGAAGTGTTTTCTGGGAAATGTCAAGGACTTAACGTGTGAATAATTTCAGTGCATCTTGTGTTAAAATGATAGTGACTGGCTGACATCCTGCCATTAGGAATTTGTAAAATCTGGTTCTCTCAAAGATTCAGCTGCTATTCTGAATTTGCTACCAGTATTTAACATGTATGTGCAATAGTTAAGACATAAGTTCTGTGTTCAGTATTCTTTAAGCCATTATTTTTATTTGGTGCTTTTAAAAACGTTTGAGATTAAGGTACGTTATTTTTTATAAAAACAGTACCATTTATCATTTGAATTTATACAAAAGTTGTGCATTGGATGTGGTAACAATCATGTTCTATCCCCCAAAATGTAAAAGTTAAAGCTAGATATAAATGGAGCGCAACATGTTAGGATGAGTTAGATTGAAGCAACAATTTTTTTTGTTTTGTTTTGTTTTTTTTTGTAATGAGTAGTGGGAATTATTGTACCATTAAACATTCATTCCTGTTTAGCAACATATTGCTAATAAGGAAAAGTTCAATCATAAAGCTATACAAAACCTTGTCTAGTTTAAGGATTGTCTTATGGTTTACACAAAGTAATCCAGGCATAGTAACTAATGACAATAAATAATAATAAAACAAATTCCAATGGGAGACGTTTGTGTCAAGTAATAGTTCGTTGTGGAAAAAATCGATGAGCAGAATACGTTTATACTATTTCTTGAACTGAGAAACTACAAAAGTCTGAGTAGAGGTGATTGGTACCAACTAAAAAAGGTGTGAATTATTTTTACAAGTGAAAATAATTATCATGTCCTGGGATTGTACAGCAATCACTCTTGATGGTTTTAGCGAAGCTCCAACATCTTAAAGAACATTCTTTTTATATTGTGTTTGATAACCTAAATAATGTCATAGTGCCACACTTCAGACAGGTGGAAAAAGTGTCTCCTATAATGTGGTGATCACTCTGTTCTATGATTAAGTATTTCTTCACAGCTCTCACTTGTTTTGTTTCTACTCCTAAGCTCTTAAGGTTTGTGAAAAATCTGTACCTGTCAATTTTAAATTTTTCTTTGTAAAATTTTCTCTGCAATTAAATCAAATGCATTTACATTCCTGTTGTAAAATGTATTTTATTTTGAGCTGTATTGCCAGAGGGCACTGGATCATGTGGCCTTTTTACAGATTTGAGGTGGTGATAAGAACAGTACTTAGATGAAATTATAGTGCAACTAATGCCTGCTAATAAAACAAAATGGCACATTGTGATAAAAACAAAATAACTTGTATTCTAAAACCGAAATGAATTAAATTACATATATAGTTACATCAATATTTCAAGCAATATCCTACATGGTTTTTTTATTTTTAATAAATCATTTCTGTACTATGAGAACTTGTAGCATTAAAAAAAAATGTTTTTAAAGACATTTTGAATGTTTCTAATGTAGGAAGAATTTCTAAAGTGACAGCCCCCTTCGCCTCTGATAGGCTCTGGCTCTTGAGCCCCGCCCTCTCTCTGGCAGTGCACCAATTGTATCTAGTAACTGCCCAGTCAATCATATTTCAGCACTACATTGCCTAGAATGCTGTGCAAGAACTAAATTAAATAACCCGGAGCAAGCGATCACAGGAGAACGGATCGATCTGCAGCTTAGCTAATCACTTGCCAGTGTGCAGATTGTATTGATGCACATATTTTTTTTAAAACGGCAGCTTGAACTGCAGCTTTAAGGACAGTGTTGGTTTCTAGCATTGCTCGTTTTATTGACCAAACTTCTTCCTCTAATGACAAGGTCTTCCTGTTTATGCTTGTTTGATAATCACTGCATAGTCAAGAGACTTATCCTGCCGTTATTTATGCTAGACAACATTTTAAAACGAGTAAACGTGACATCTGGGTGGAAAAATATTTTGAGCTGATGTAACCCATTTCTGTTAAGTTCTTATCAAAAAACAGTTCAGTGATTTGCTATATTCAATTTGATAATTACAGAACTGAGTAAAATTAAAATGTATACTCTGGGGTATCTGATTTCAGTGTGGAAGGTTTAGATGGTCATTAAGGTGCATGGTGGTTTCTTTTTAAGATCTCTAACAAAACTGCAGAAGTTTTTTTATATTTGTGGAAGCAGATCATGATGAGACTTGTCACTGCAGTCCACACTTTTGAGAATTAAAACAAACAAAAAAAAAACCCCCACTGTGACACATGCATTATGACAAACTGCCACCTGGCTAATTTAAAACAGCAGTCCGTGTTCAGGTTCTTGTAGTTTGTTTTCTATGTTTTCACTTTCTGTAGTCCAAAAACTTTTTGGAGTTTCCATCACTAAACCATTTGCTTCCAGGCCTTTTTTATCTTCTAGTGTTGACCAAAAATATATAAAAAACTTAGGAGCCAGTCTGAATTTTTAAGAGCCAGAATTTGAAGGTCAAAAAAAGTGCGGGAGGGTTGGCTGTAACAGCATCCCGATGTCGGTGACTGTATCTTTTACACACAGTGACATGTTGCATATACTGAAGTGTATTGGACCCTGGTTCAATGCTTGCTGTTGGCTCCTTGGGACCACGGTATCTTTAAAAATCATCAATTATAAGCTCATCTGGGCAGGGTCTGTGACTGTAAAAATTCTTGTGCTGTGTACAGCTCACTATTTTTTTGTTGTGAAGCACTTGGAGTCCCATTGGGAGAAAAGCGCTATAGAAAATGGTTATTATATATGTATATCTATCCCTCTCTCCCTCCTTGCCCAGCTCTAAAGGGGTTTACATTGAGATACATACATACATACATACATACATACATACATACATACATACCTGTGCTCAGTCTACCTTTTGCAGGGTAAGGAGTCCATTCAGACTGGGCCTGGATATGCAGAAAGCATGATGATGGTTGCCACAACCTTTTATAGTACGAACACAGCTGTTCATAATGCTTGCCACAGAACAGACAGACTTCACTACAGACATTAAAGCAGCAATACAGGGTTAATTTATTTTATTACAGGATTGAAGTGGGGGGTTTCCGGAGCTGAACTGTTAATTTCAGCTACGGCGACCCCATGCTTCTTGAGATACTTACCTCTGTAGGGAGTACTGGTATCTATGCAGCCTGGGAACTGTGTGCCTAACATGTTTGTGGCATTCAAATGCCCCGCTGCCAAATATGAAGCAGAGGCGCCATCCGTTGCGGTTTCCTATTGGCCCCATGTCACAAGGACATTTAAACTCCACAGAGATACCAGTGCTGCGGCGGTAAGTATCTCTGGACTCGGTGATCCCTGGAGCTGAAATGAATACTGTTTTTTCGTAAAAAAAAATTTTTTTTAAATCTGTGTTGCTGTTTTTAACTGATGTCAAACAATATGGTTACTCTGCTTCTTCCCCTGGTAGCTTTCACTCCTACGCTGGGGAGGTACTTAGTTTTGTTTCCCTTAGTATTGTTTAGACTGGCATATTCCTGCAAAGCTTCAACAATACCCTATATCACGCTGAGGCAAGGGTGTAGAGGGATGTGCTTGCAATTTCTTCTGTTAGACTGTGACCTCAGGAAAAGAGAGAAAAAAAGACAAAACATGCAGGAAGCCTGCAATGGTGTATTACCCAAGGGATAACAATGGTATAAATATGAGGAGCAATTTATTATAAAGTTAAAATGACCATGGAATGCAATGTTATACAAACATGATTAAAATAAAATGAATGATTACAATAAAATGAATAAGTGCCTTGCACTGGGTGATGGTATGAACGAGTGCCTAAGCACTACCCAAAACCTTGAACTTAGAACTTGGTCCAAGATTTCTTTGTTTGCTCCGCCTGGTTAAAATTGAAAACCTACTCACCAGACGTGAATAGGTAATAAGCACTGGTTTAGTGGTCTTTGCCGCCGGGATCGCAGTTCGCCTGTTGGTGTATTCGTCTGCTGCTGCCGGGGATCAGGTTCTGTGCTCCGTCATGAATCTCTTCCTGGAAACCACACGATCCGCTCGTGCACTGACGTCACCAATGTTTGTCCACTGCTATGGTGTCCCAACGGTGCCAGAAAACCTTCCAACGCGTTTCGAAAGCTCTAATGGTGTCTTTCTTCGTCAGGGATAAGTGCTGTGTACATCTATGCTTCTATATATACCCCAGTTCGTAATTTGAAACGATTTGTGATTGGCGCGATTTGCTGATAGAACAATGTGGTACCAATGCCTCCTAATTGAGGTAGTGGGAGGAATAATAATACAATAACATTTGAAATCAGAATACAATAAATATTAATTACATATGAAATATGTTTTAACCAAGCATCTCTGAGATGAAATGGACATACAATTACTGAGGTGTCATGAGTACTAATGAAATATAAAAAATATATAATATAGATATATGATCTAAATGGTTTTTAATTGATTTTTAATTTCATTGATTGGTTTAATAGTACTCCCCAGTAGTTATAGTGATTTGATAATTTGTATCCATAACCCTCACAGAGGTGCTTGTCCATTTCATCTCAGAGATGCTTGGTTAAAACATATTTCTTATGTAATTAATATTTATTGTATTCTGATTTCAAATGTTATTGTATTATTATTCCTCCCACTACCTCAATTAGGAGGCATTGGTACCACATTGTTCTATCAGCAAATCGCGCCAATCACAAATCGTTTCAAATTACGAACTGGGGTATATATAGAAGCATAGATGTACACAGCACTTATCCCTGACGAAGAAAGACACCATTAGAGCTTTCGAAACGCGTTGGAAGGTTTTCTGGCACCGTTGGGACACCATAGCAGTGGACAAACATTGGTGACGTCAGTGCACGAGCGGATCGTGTGGTTTCCAGGAAGAGATTCATGACGGAGCACAGAACCTGATCCCCGGCAGCAGCAGACGAATACACCACCAGGCGAACGGCGATCCCGGCGGCAAAGACCACTAAACCAGTGCTTATTACCTATTCACGTCTGGTGAGTAGGTTTTCAATTTTAACCAGGCGGAGCAAACAAAGAAATCTTGGACCAAGTTCTAAGTTCAAGGTTTTGGGTAGTGCTTAGGCACTCGTTCATACCATCACCCAGTGCAAGGCACTTATTCATTCATTTTATTTTAATCATGTTTGTATAACATTGCATTCCATGGTCATTTTAACTTTATAATAAATTGCTCCTCATATTTATACCATTGTTATCCCTTGGGTAATACACCATTGCAGGCTTCCTGCATGTTTTGTCTTTTTTTCTCTTTTCCTGAGGTCACAGTCTAACAGAAGAAATTGCAAGCACATCCCTCTACACCCTTGCCTCAGCGCCAGAGGAGGTTGCCTTCTTCCACCAATCCAAATCTGGGTGAAAGATACCAGAACAATCTCTTTAGGCAGCTCCAGGACTACCATTTGGACATTGTATCTAAGGTTGTCTCTATATTAATATATTTTGTTGTTTGCATAAGCGCTGATTTTACACCTATTTTTTTCACCTATTAATACCCTATCTCAGGTGGACCCTTCTGGGTGGGAGGGAGCACACTATTCTCAAGAATCGCAATCCTGTTTCGATGCACGGCATTCTTAATCTATACTTGTCGGATCGTGAGTTTACTTAACATCTTCTGGTGGGGCCAATCTGATTGTGATCCGGAGCTTCTACTCTGAAATCTCTGCTGAGCACAAGATTACTCCTTTTCTGAGTAGAGAACAATCTTGGGTCATTACTGTGGGCTCTAACTATATAGAGCATGTACCTTAACTGAAAACAACAATTGGTGACAGGAAATCCTTAATACACAACTATACACAAAACCGTAGTAAAAGGACGGTGAGGCTTCAGTGTGAACTCTGAGGAACCGGTTTGTGGAACATCTCGCAGAGCTATATACCCTACTATCTCCTTATAGTGCCATCACTGTTCAGAAGACGTACAAAGGAGGGGCTATCCCTTTCTGCATAGTCCTCATGAATCACATGATGGGGAGGGGAGTAACCTGTGTGATCCCACACTCCTCTCCATTAAGGCTGTTAACCCCTTACACTAACTAGTAGCCCCCCAAATGGGGTGTGGTGTGTACTTTCCCCCTCCTATATAAAAAGAAAAATAAATTGCCTACATATGCAGAGCAGCCAGCAGTGGATGAACCAATTTCAAGAATATCGACATGCACTGCCCACCTGATAGGCTATAACTTATGCATCTGGAAGAAGCCAAGTGTTTGATTTCCAGTAGTAGGGAACATTGTTTTCTGGTGTGTGGTGTGCCCTTCTCCTGTGACTATATGTAGAAGGCTAATGTTGGTGGATGTGGAGTAAATTTAAGTTATATCGCTGATGTAGGCAATTTTGTGTAAAGGTGGAACAGGATGATGATGTATTGAGTTGTTCAGTCTGTATCTGAACTTTGTTTTAATTATGGATGAAAAGTAGAGAATTAAAAGCCACAGATTCTTGAACCGTTAATGTGCGTCACAAAAAAAAAATCTGAAAGGAAGATTCACCAATGCATGCTGAGACTTCCTAATACGAAAGATACTGTAGGTAAGAATTTTTAGCTTGATTTAAAATGGTCCAAGAGAGGCTGGGTCTTTCTTGAAAGAAGTGCTTTGATAGGGTTCTGGAAGATGAAGAATTAAAACTTTTTTTTTTTCCTCTCCCATTGATACTGAGGGCCTTGGCTTCAATTAAATGTATCCTCCCCTTTAATTTTTTTTTTTACATTTTTAAAAAAAATATTTTTATCATATTCAAGGAACTACATTGCCCAAAATGCTGTGCAGCTGTACAAAATGCTGAACTGAATTAAATAACCCGGAGCAAGCGATCTATTACAGTCTATTACAGGAGAACGGATCGATCTGTAGCTTAGCTAATCACTTGTCAGTGTGCAGATTGTATTGAATCACATATTGAATGGATATATATATATATATACAGTATCTTTTTTTCTTCTTTTTTTTCTTTTTCGCAGCTTGAACTGCAGCTTTTAAGATTGTTCTGCATTTACTGTAATTGTATGTTCTTGTAATTTATCTTTCAGTAATCTGAAGGTATGTATCATTCTTTAATAAGTGACGCTTTGGGGCTCTGAACTGTTGCAAGCTCTGTAGAGTAATTTACATTTTCGGGCTGATCATGCTACAACAGATTTTTGTGTTAAAGCTGCAGACCAAGCAATATTATATATACAGGCATACCCCGCTTTAAGTACACTCACTTTAAGTACACTCGCGAGTAAGTACATATCGCCCAATAGGCAAACAGCAGCTCGCGCATGCGCCTGTCATCACGTCCTGAACAGCAATACCGGCTCCCTACCTGTACCGAAGCTGTGCGCAAGCGGGAGACAATAAAGCCTGTTACAAATGCCTTATTTACATCAGTTATGCCCGTATATGACGATTGCAGTACAGTACAAGCATCGATAAGTGGGAAAAGGTAGTGCTTCACTTTAAGTACATTTTCGCTTTACATACATGCTCCGGTCCCATTGCGTACGTTAATGCGGGGTATGCCTGTACTTATTTATTTTGTTTTTAAATCAGGTCTGTACTATAAATGTTTTTTTTTTTTTTTTAAACTGAATGACGACATTTTTAATGTATTATAATGTAATAACCATTTACAAAGTCAAAATCCCCTTCCTCTTTTGAAACAGGCTCTGATACCCCTTTTTGAGCCCTGCCCTCTTTCTAGCACAGGGGAGCGCAAACTTTTTGTGCTGCGCCCCCCTGTCTCTCTGCCCCCGGCTCTCGCGCCCCCCTGCCTTCCTTCAGCCGCGTCAGATGACGCTGCCTGGGCGTGTGACGCAACACAGGCGGCTGAATCCCGGTAAGTAAACAGTTGCAGGGGCCTCACGCGATCCCCCGGCATTTAATTTAGATGCCTGGGGGAAGAGCGCGGGGCCTCTGCAACTGCCCGCGCCCCCCCAGCACAATCTCCCGCCCCCCCTGGGGGTCGCGCCCCCCACTTTGCGCACCGCTGTTCTAGCAGTGCACTTATTGTATCTAGTGACTGCCTGGTCACATGATCTCCCCCCACAGATCTTTGCATCTTTGGTCCTTCTGCTGCACTGACAGCCATTTTGTGAACCCCCGAGCCAAATCTTCGCTGATTGATCACAGGAGAACGGATCGATCGGCAACTTGGCTAATTGCTTATCATTGTGTGGATTGTATTGATGCACATACTAAAGGGGAAAACAAATAATAATTTTTTTTTTAAAAGGCAGCTTAGACTGCTGCTTTTAAGTGCAAAGTTTTTCTATAATAAACATGAACCCGAGACCCTGGCAGATATATTAATTGATATATTTTGCATATTTCTTGGGTGGTGGCAGTGGATAGACATGATTGCAATTGAGTAAGAGGTTAATATTGACTCATTGAAAGTACCTTGCGCAGGAGAAATGCGAGTTGGCTAGAGTAGCTGTGTGCGTTAACCCTGGTTGCATATCTAAGTCACATGCTCACTTGTACCATCTGTCATGAACATTACACATGTGGTTGGATTGAGGGGAGATGTTAATTTTGAGGGACCTTTGCAAGGTGAAAAGTGGGCCAGCTAGAGAGCTGTGTATAAACCCTTGTCCTATATGCAGGTGACATTCTCATAGGTGTGCCGTACGTGACACATGCATTACCGGGTATCTGAGATGTACAGATGCCTGTCGTGTTATTTTATACTGCTGAACTCGCTCATCAGAAATGTATTTCCTGATCACCCTGGCAGTGGGCACCATTGGGTTAATCCCTTCTCACTCTAGGTAGGACAGGAAATAGACTTTTGCAGGTAGGCCATATAAGGCCCCTACCTCTACCTGCACCTTAGTCTTTTTCCTGTCCTCACAGCTAGGAGTAGGATTTGTTATTTTCTAATAGGACTCACCTACTGCACCTTGTGCAGATATCCAGGGTCTCAGCCTCTCTGCCCTGAAGCTCCGGTCGACGCGCCCTACGGGTGGCAAGACGGAGACCCCTTAGAGTCGGGGGAGCCCCTGGTTGGGGGGGGGGAGCAGCTGCAGCCGCGGGCGGGGAAGCTTAGGTGCAAAGCCCCAGGACCAATCGAAGGCGCACAGCAGCTGCAGCTGGGAGCCGTGGAGGCCCAGACTCACCGCATTAGCGTCTGGTACGCTGCGGTAAAGTACCCAGCAGCCCACTACACGCGGAGGGGGGAGCAGCCATAGCTGCGAGCGGAGGAAGGCTCAATTGACTGCGCTAGCGTCTGGGACGCGGCGGTAAACTACCCCAGGAACTCTGCTGCGAACCGAAGGAGGTTCATATTGACCGCGTGAGTATCTGAAATACTGCGGTAAAAGGGTACAGTGCACGCGGCCGCTCGGGAGCGCGCGCGTTACGGCCGGCCGGCAGATGTGTGCACAGACACGCGAGCCGTGCACGAGCACTTGATGACGTCAGAGAAGCGACGACCACACTGTGTGTATGTGTGTGTGAGAAACTGCAGCATGGAACGCTCAGCAGGGAGAAGCCAAGTGCTGGATATGGATTCAAAAATGGAAACACCCAAAACTTCAGTTCCCAAGGCTAGGTGAGTCCTTAGTTTTAGTTCTACATGGGAAAGAGAGATGGTATATATACATTAGGGTGTATGTTTAGTATTTATTTTGTTTTTATAAATTAGTTTGGTGGTTACCCTCCCAGAAGCAGGATCTTCAAAAGGGACGGGGGAATCCCTGCAACATAAATGAAAGGTTGCTAAGAAAACGAAATGGTGTTCAGCTTGTGAGAAACCAGCCCTAATAGGGAAGTAATTATGTGAAGATTGTCTTAAGGCACCTTCAGGTGATACCAATGAATAAATGAGCATTTTCCTTATTGATGGAGGCTGTCAAACAGAGTGTTGATGCGGCAGTCCAGCAAGCTGTTAACCCTGCGCAGGAAAGATCTAGATCCCAGACCAGTCTGGATAAGGGGAAAGTTTTTTCATCATATGGGTCTGAAATTGATTGTTTTCATGTGTCAGAGAGTGAAATGGATTCATCAGATCAAGATATTCAGGAAGGAATCTGAATTTAATGTAAGAAGGGTGGATGCACTCATCAGAGCCATGATATAGGCTTTGGAACTGGAAGACACTGAGGAGTTAACCCACAAAAAAAAAAGATAAACTTTTTTGGGCGAGACAAAGAGTGTCCTGGCTGCTTCAAGAGTTTCTGTACTGGCCTGCGATTCGACAGAGCTAGGCAGTCTGCTGCTGCTTTAAAAAGGTAGAGTCTTTCCTATCCATCAAGTAATTAAGGACCTCATTCAGGTGGAGTTGGCGCAACCAGACACCAGAGTATTTACGCCTAAACGGTTTGGGAAGATGTATCCATTCCCACAAGAGGAGGTAAAATTTTGGGATGTCAGCCCAAAGGTGGATACTGCTATTTCCAGAATAGTAGGAAAGACCACAATTCCAATAGAGGAACTTGCGTCATTGGAGGACGCTATGGATAGGAAGATGGATACATATGGAAGAAAGCATACGTTACCGCAGGAACATCCTCAAACCTGCCATAGCAACTATGTCAGCAGCAAGGCTATGCGAGTGTGGATTGCCAAAATGAAGAAGCAATATACAAAGATGTGGGAAGAAGTGCTATTCTTAAAGCACTGTCCGAAGTAAAATGAGCAGCCAAATCTATGGTGCTGGCGGTATCAGCAAGAAGGGCTTTATGGCTCAGACAGTGGATGGCTGACACAGCATCAAAGAACAACTTGTGTGGATTACCATTGAAGGTGAGTTCCTCTTCGGTAACAAACTGGATGCAATAATAGCAAAAGCATCAGGAGGTAAGAGCATTTTTTACCTCAAGAAAAGCTGAAGATTCGGTTTCCAACAGGCTAATAGAAACCAATATAAGGAAGCAAGGCATATAGACCTGGCAGGTCATCTCCAAGACAAACAACATGGAGGGGCGGCCAGAACCGTTTTTTTCGTGACAGTTGCCAGTAGGAGGGCGACTGAAGCAGTTTTCTGCAACATGGGCCCAAACAATACAGGACAATTGGGTATTACAGACCATTCGTCAGGGGTACAGTATAGAATTCAGAGAGATGCCAAGAAGAAATATGTTCTTAATAACATGGATACAGTCCAAGGAAAAAAGAAGGCAGATGAATTCGGCTTTAAAGAAATTATTACAAGCAGAAGTAATAAAGAAGGTACCTCAGGAAGAGGAATTTTCTAGTAAAGAAACCTACAGGTGAGTACAGAGCAATCCTAGACCTAAGAAGTGTGAATTTATTCTTGAAAATAAGAAAATTCAAGATGGTGTCGTTGAACCTGATTATTCAAGAGGTACAACCAGGAGACTGGATGGTGGCAATAGAATTAAAAGATGCAAAGGGACACCAAAGAGGCCTAAGATTTACAGTAAATGAAGATCATTATCAGTACACAGCACTGCCATTTGGTCTGGCGACTTCCCCAAGGACGTTTACAAAGGTTCTAGCCCCTCTAGTGGCAGAAATGAGAAGAGGGGTAGAAATATACACATACTTGGACGACATCCTGGTAAAATCAAGGTGTCTGGAGAAACTCCAGCAAGACCAGAAGATGGTAATAACCTTCCTGGTACACCACGGTTGGTTAATAAACAGAAACAAGAGCCATCTCATGCTCACTCAGCTGTTAAGATTTCTGGGGGTAGAATTGATACAGCAAAAGGAGAAGTGAGACTACCAGACGCAAAGAGGCAAGGCATAGCCATGCAACAAAGAAGCTCAGGAAAGCTACCAGGACTTCAGCAGAAGAATGCATGAAGCTCCTAGGGAAATTCGCTTCAACATTAAGCGTCAGAAAATGGGCAGCAATACATATGAGACCACTGCAAAACAATTTTCGGCAACAGTGGAACGGGAATCACAAGGAGACAAGACAAAGAATCTTGTTACACCCACACACAACAGGAATTAAAGTGGTGGGAAGATACCCGAAACCTGGAAAAAGGACAAACACTACAACCAGTGCACTGGGTAAGAATTACAACAGATGCGAGCAACACAGGTTGGGGTGTCCAGAGGGGAGAAACATTGGTGCAAGGAACCTGGACAAACCAGGAAAAGCATCTTCCATCAAATCTGCTGGAATTAAAAACAGTACAAAGGGCCTTAGAGCAGAAAGCTGATGAACCTCACAGCAGAAATCCTCTTTTGGGCAGAGTGCCACTTGTCGGAAATTACAGCCATACATATCCCAGGACTAGAAAATGTCACAGCAGACTTTCTAAGTCGGAACATCATGCACCCAGGAGAATGGGCATTATATCCACAGGTGTTTCAAGAACTGGTAGAGCGATGGGGTCAGCCAGACATAGATCTCATGGCGACACACCAAAACCGCAAGGTAAGGAACTACTGTGCCAGACAGTTTCATCCAAGCGCACAAGGTACAGATGCTCTCAGTTTCAAATGGTACTTCAAGTTGGCATACCTGTTCCCTCCAATTCCCCTAATTCTGGAAACAATCAGGGATGACCAAGCAGAGGTGATATTCATAGCACCATACTGGCCAAGAAGGCTTTGGTTTACACACTTGCTAAATATGGCAGTAGATACACCATGGCACATACCAGATCGCAAAGGGCTGATGCGACAAGGGCCAATATGTCATCCGAATGCCAAACAATGGGCTTTGACGGCATGGCGATTGAGCGGGAAACATCGAGACTGAAAGGTTGTTCAGACAAAACAATTCAAACCCTGTTACAAGCAAGGAAAAGTTCCACATCAAGAGTATACCATAGAATCTGGCTTTGCTTTTGCGATTGGTGTGAAAAAGAGAAACAAAATTTCCTTTCACCAAGAATTGTATCTATAGTGGAGTTCCTGCATAAAGGATTTGAGAAAGGTCTCAGTCTCAGCTCATTGAAAGTACAGGTGTCTGCACTATCAGCTTTGTTGGAAAGAAATCTGGCAATGGAAAGATTGATAATCAGGTTTTTTCAAGCAGTTAAAAGGTTAAAACCTCAAATCTAGAACAGGGTACCTACATGGGACTTGTCTCTAGTGTTGGATGTATTAACAGCAGCTCCGTTTGAACCTATACAGGAGATAGGCCTAAAATGGTTGTCATGCAAAATGGCGTTTCTGATAGCAATCACCTCAGCAAGGAGAGTGGGAGAACTACAGGCTCTATCTACCAAGGAACCATTCCTAGTCATACACATACCTACAACCTCTGCTATTCAGGGCATCAGCCCTTGGCTAAACCAGCTGCTGGATAGCTCCACTGCTGCAGCATTCTTTTGAGCTCTACCTACTCACTACTCACACCCGTTGCTGTATACACCCCTCTGGCTTGCTTTATATGCAGAATACTTCCTGGTTGCCAAATCATGGTGGTTTTGACCTTTTGTATCCTGCCTTGTCGTCTGATCCATCTGACCTGCTTGCTGCCTATCTGCCTGACCATCACTTCTGCCTCGTCCAATGTACTGCATTTGTCTGTCGTTCCTGCACAACACATGGCCTTCACCAACTGTGAAACACAGCCCGCATCAATGGCCGAGCTCCGTCCAGTTATGCCTGCACCAGCTACAGCTCAACCCCCTTATAACGCTGTACTTGGGGTCAAAAGAATCACATTGCGATATAAGAGTATTGCGTTAGAAATAATGTACAATTGTATGAATTGTACAATAAAGTATTTAAGATACAATAATCGTGTTGTAAAGTATTCATAAATACGCAAATTGGGAGCCATGCTTGCATCGCATTTTAAGCAGATTCGCGTTGTAACGGATCGCGTTATAACAGGGTTGAGCTGTATTAGGATCTGCTGATCATTTGTAAATAGGTCAGGCATAAGATGGATGGGACCATAAGAGCTAGGGAGCAAAGGATCCGGAGGGACTGCCGACAGGTCTTTAATTGGGTTTAGCGGTTTTTAACGGGTCAGTCCACATAATGAGCAAAAAAAAAACTTGTATTAGTAGTTTGCGTGTCTAGAAAGATTGTCACCCTTAAAGTAAACAATTGTCCATTTTTGTTTCCTTCGAAGAGATTTTCCTTTTAAGTTCACTGAGTTTGTGCATAGCAGCTGCTTATCATTCTTTTGATGGCAAATAATGGCGTCAAAATGACTTTACAAAGCAACCACGAAAACATAAAATACCTGTCCATTTTAAGATTGATGCACACTTTGTTTTTTGTAACTTCCAATCTACATTTAACCTATTAACCCTTTTGAGTGCAAGAGACTACACACCCAACTTCAATCACGTTGAAGACTCACGATCACGCTTTTACTAACGAGCACAGGGTACACTGGATTCTAACAGGCTATTGCAGATGGGTGAGTAATGGGTTAAACTGTCATCCCCTTGGTCCTTCCCTTTACCGCAAAGCAGGAGCAAAATTCCCATAATTCGCAGGCCTTCCCTGATGCTCATTAACTTTGTGTCCCTGCGGCTACTACACCAAGACATGTCTGAGTGCTCTCCCACTGGGCCCACCTAAAAGGAGTCCCATGTGCCCCAGATACTCAGCTTGTGCTAGCAGGGTAACACACTGCTCGTGCTACCCCTTTGCACAAACAAAAAAGGTACACAAATATACTTCAGTAGTGTGAGCTGAAAAAACACTGCTCAGGAGTGAAGTGGTTTCTTAATAGACGACTTATTTAATTCAAACAGTGGCAGTACATTACATTGAAACATACACCAAAAGACGACCATTTATCAAAGAAAAAGATAACAATAGAAAAACATATGCAAACCGTAAGATCTGTAGAGTTGAAACGGCAATGTTCAGATGGCTTGTCATAGGTGCCAGTGGGCGTGGAAAGAAAGGACAAAGTTCTGGTATTTTGACTGAAAAGGTTAATCTTTCCAAAGAAGTCCTCTCACTTAAAGTTTAAAATACTTATTACTCTGTGACACACACACTTGAAGACAGGCTGACTGTACATTTTAAGCATGCAATATGGACATTCTTGAACATATTGCCATCCGTTAATGTGCGACTATATCTATGTAAACAACAAAAATAAAGAACGAAGAACCCAAAGCTACATCCACTATGACAAAAATATACATTGAAAACCTATATATCTCTTCAAAAAAGGGTAATTTAGTTAAACCCTGCAGTTCTTTCATGCAGCTTGTTGTGTCAGATCCAATGTGATCATTCTTCCTCTAACTATAGAGGTAAATAAGAATTTTAATTGGTTAGTGTTAGGACCTGCAATATTTGGTCATGACTTGAAGTGGCTTGCCGGCTTAAAATGCTTTGGCCAAAGGGTTTAACTAAATGACCCTTTTTTCAAGAGGTATGTATTTCACTGTATATTTTTGTCATATTGTATGTAGCTTTGGGCGACTTTGTTTTTTTGTTGTATACATTTAGCTTCGCCCAGTAGCACTCCAATTGACATTTATGTATATTTAATTTTTGGGGTTTCTTTGGGACATATTCACCTGTAACAGATACCTGTTTTTTATAGGAAAGTAGAAATGGCGTTGGCAGCAGTGGTATCTACCCCTTTTTGGGAGAATCATACAACCACATTGTCGTAGCATTATTCTGGGGGTTACGAGGAGAAAGTTATAGGGTATTTAATTTTCTCTCCCGTAAATGTGACCAGAGATGTTTGAGGAGGAAAATAGGACACAATAGGTGGACTTATTCCGGCCCCACTGTAAAGTTTAAGTATAAAATAAAATGCATTTGGGATATCCAAACTAAAATTCAACAAGAGCACATATTTTGGAATAAACATTACATTATCATACTTCAAACTCTGACCTTTTTGCAGAGTCTTAATAGGTGGTAACATATTTTAGGCTTTGATGTCTTACCCTGTTTATTTTACAAACTGTCTGCATTTTATATATTGTATGTCTTTGAAGTGTTCATTTTCTACCACTTTAAGGATATTAACATTTTTATATTGAATAAGTAGTGTTTGGGCTCCAATTTAACCTTTTTAGAGATTAACTGCATTTTCGGACACATTTTTTTTTTCTCCTACATTGGTTTCATGTGTTAATTACATGTTTTTTTTCAGTAAGGGGACTAAAGACTCTGAAGGTAAGACCATTATTATTCGTGGTGGATGCGTATTGAGGGGTAGTGTGAAGTGCTCATTTTGAGGACCCTGCGAGGAGCTGTCAGCTGGATGTATTAATCCCTTCTCACACAAGACATATGGGCACGTGTGGCGTACGTGACCAGAAGCATAACGGTTTGTTAAAAACAAGTATTGAATTTACAAAGGTTCCACTTCCTGCCTCATCCACCCAAAATTATTTGTAACTGTTTCATATACTAAATAAAAGATAATGGGGTCCTAGGTTTAGAGGAAAAATCTGTAAATTCACAGAATTAAAAATAAAATAAAAAAACACTGACCCGTATGAATTACTTGATGTTAAGTCTCCAATGTATAAAAGTGTGAAGTTGCTGAGTTAGTTGGCACTACGTTAAACACTGTAACAAGGGGACCTGCAGTACTCAAAATAAGATTGGTAAAAACTCCTAGCAAAAATAAAAAGTATTATGCAGAGCGATGTGATACAGGGAGAAAAGAGCACGATGTTTCGGGTTAGCCTTGGTCGGCTATAAAAAAGCTGCCAACCCATTTGTACTAGCACAGCTCCTGAATTTAGCCAATAGGTGAATGCCCATCAGACACTATTTCTTCATTTTATTTTTTTAAACTCTCAGTAGAGTTGATGGAATCTGGTCACAAATATGGGAACAGAGCTGTTGTCTGTAAACTTTAGAAGAAAACAAAAAAATTGTTCAAAACTCATTAAGCTATAGCTTCTTTCCTATGATGGGCATAATTTTTATAATCCTGTAATCTAAAGCAGGGAAATTAACATAGTTTTATTACATGTGTTAATATATTGGCAATAAGAAGGTAAAATAGGCAACTGTCATGTACACACTTCCCATGTTGTGTGTGTGTGTGGGGGTTAACCACAACTAGCCTCCCAGTTTTATTTACCTCCCCACAAGTCTCTAAAAATGAGCACTCCCGCTTCAGAAACGCTGCCACCACCAGGATTAATTTAACAGTTAAATCTTAGGTGTCCTCGGTCCCCTTCCCTTTTTCCAGAAAAATTATACAAATTCAACAAAAACCCAATCTAGCAAACCGGGTCTTCCCTCATTTTCCATGTCTTCCAAAGGTAAAAGACAATACAGTACTTATTAAATCTATAAAAATGTAATCATACAAAAGGCATCCAATGATTTACAGAAAAGATTACAAAATTACCGTATAGAAGTAGTTTATAAAAGAAAAAGGGGTCAAACAGAACCTATAAATTACCGGCGACAGTCATGACACAGGTCCCTTAAGAGGCCATGAAGAGAGAGCTATGAACACACTGTGTCCCTAACCAGAACTTGAGCCAAATCTGCTCCCTATCGAAGTTCTTTCCAGACTTTCGCTGTGTCCCACTTAAACATGTTTTGTAAGAGCAACTTTTTTTTTTTTTGTGCTCAGGACATACTTGAAAATTGGAAATCTCAATATAATTTTCTTGGTAAATATATTATAAATAAACAATTATAGTAAACAATCTTTCATCTGTAATAAAGAAACCAGATGTCTGGGTGGGTGTGACCTATGCCCCTCATGCACCTTTATGACTAGCTGACTATAGAATCCCAGATGCTTTATGCTTAAACTAGAAATTGAATAATTCTGGAGTACTCCATAACTCCTCCGTGTCATCACCAGATTAATAGCCCCACATCCTTGCATTCTGGGGATTGTGACAAATGCATATATATCTCAGGTGACAGTCCTTTACATACCCATGAGCGTGAAGTCAAGTATCTGATACTTATAAACACAATATCCTTCCACGTGTTACATGACCACATTCTTTCTATTTACATATTTAGATTCGACAAAAAGTAGGGTGGTACTGACATGAATTATCATATGAAATATCACTATGTATATAGTGTCCTAAAAATGACACCCAAGATGCTTGGTTTTGGTGGATACAAGGTATGCTTTTGAAGTTTGCCACTCCAGATAGGCATCTTCTTTGACACCTTGATCTATTAAGTTATCAACTGGCCACTGTTCGTTTAATATAAACGGTGATATATTAATCCTGAAAAAACATAGTGCATTTCCTTTGGTTTATGACTCTGCATTCCAAGAACAAGCTAAGTTTTATGGCGCACATCTGCATTGCAAGGAGAAATACAGAATAAAGTCCTTTTAGAAAAAAGTTAACCTCATGGTTGCCACACTGGATATGAACGTCTGTGATCAACTGGCCTTAACGTGATGCTCTATATTGCAGAATGTGATGCTCTACATTGCAGCTATAGTATACCTTCTACGGACAGGCAGGAAAATGCCAGGAAAGTGATTCAGTTGACCGTTGCATTAAAGTAACAATACTACTTTCCTGTTCCCTAAATGGCAGTGGGTTCTAACTGGGATTAGCGCCTCGCTCAGCATAGGTAGGACAGGAAACTTCTGCAGGGACTTGGTATTTAAGCCCCTCCCTTTCCCTACAGATGCAGTCTTTCCTGTGCTTCAGTAGTAGCATAGCAGTAGTGTTATTTTTTTTAAAATTTTGCTAAATTGGGACTCGCCAGGACTGGTGGTACATTTCAATCGGGGGGAAAGGGTTGTCTGTGCCTCTCTCCCCCTGAAGCTCCAGCAGAAGCGCCTTCTGGAACAGAAAGCCGTAGTCCCTGCGACCGAGCAGAACACTGCAGAAGCTTCTGTGAACGCAGCAGACTAGAACGCATGGCTGGAATAAGACACGCTGGATTCCTGTGTAAGCAGGATGCAGAGAGAAATAAATCCCCTTAAAGTGGCAATGGCACTCTGACCACACGTGCAAAATCACTGTGGACCTCACCATAGTTCTTAATGGGGCAATACCATCTAAAGCTAGGTCCCTGTGAGCGCTGCAGGGACAAGAACTTCCCCTCAATGGGCAGGCCGGCTACCTACCTTGGCTGCTGCGTGGCTAGATTTTTCTGAAGACAGAAAAGCTGTCTTCAGAACTGGTAACGCTGGCCATGCCCCCCGGGGGTTCAGCCAATGAGTATGAACCTGCTGGGTGAAGTCATGGCCGCGCCCTCGTCACGCTCACCCTGTCTTTCCCCGTGCAGCTCATTGCAGCCTGGGGATTTCTGCTGCACATGCTGCCAGGCTCGCGTGCAGCGCAGCCACCGGGGCCTAATGGTGCCTGTTCTTCCTGAAGCATTTTCTGGGGAATAAGGAGACTGCTGTTAAACACAGATTATAGAAGCTGAATGAGCAAAGCAATGAAGTGAAGATTGTTTTCTATATGCTCTATCTTTGCAGTAGTGCCTGGGGTCAGTGAGAGGAAGGTGGCTAAAAGCCAGGATATGTGCGATCTTCAATAAGTCAGGATATATGCCCCTTGCAATAAATATGCACGGCTTGCAATGAGCCAGTGTTCAAAGCAAAGAAATTATGCGAAGTGCTAAATCTGGTCATTGGGCCCCTGGTCGCAGTTTTCTGCTCTCCTATCCCGGACAAAGGATATGGTCTCTCAGATTATGGATAAACGGTGCCAAACTTGGATAGGGGAGGAGCATCTTTGTCTGAGGTGCTATAGCAGTACCTTGAAGGCACGTACTGCAATTCATCCGATATTGACTGAATGGAATCAGCCTGATGATTAATTGGTCACCCAGAGACTCTTTCCAAGATGTATCCCTGCTTTTTCACAGACTTTAAGTTGGGAAAATTCCTTGAGGGTGGACGCTGCATTCACCTGTTTTGCTGGAAATAGTGTTGTTTTGCAGGAAATAGTGTCTGGTGGAGGACCAGTATAGATGATGCACAGCTTCTCAAATGGGAAGGGAAATAACGGAGACTGAAGCGCAGAAATTGTGAAAAAAGTATCCTTTTAATGAACCTGCAACATGGTATCATACGAGTGAGAGAGACCTCTGACGCATTTTGCGCATGCGTGCGCTTGGGTAAATATTGCAGGAAAGATTACAGTACCAGTGGAAGATGCAGTGTCCTTTTCGTGACATTGGATTGAGTGTCTGGAAGAAATCCTTTCTGGCAGCGGGTCTTGCTTGCATGCCTTTAGTAGCAACAGCCTAATTTTTCAGTCATAAGAATGTTGCTAGGCAATCCTGGAAGATGCTTTGGAAAGCGATGTTGAGCACCTCAATTCTATATGCATTATCAGAAATCAAGAGGATGACCGACCTATATAGCTGAAGCATCGCTGGACGTAGTACACCTGTCAAAGAAGCCTGTCCCTGTCAGTGGCAGCAAGAAATGCACTGTGTGACTTGCAAGAACAACTTTGTGTTCTCATCCCTACGAAGGTGAATTTCTCTTGGGCGAAGACTATACCGCATAATAGGAAAGTGCCCTTTTTCCCTCAAAGGAGAAAAAAAATTGCCTCAGCAAGACAGAATGACTTATGGAGAATTAAAATCCTACCTACCGGGTAGGCCTTTCGCTCGACAACAAATATTGAGGGGGACAACGTAGTCTCTCGTGGCCCCAATGAGGAGGACTTTTCAAGAAAGGCAAGTTCACATAAAATGAGGGGAGCCCTGCAGTATGGGGTCGGAGTAAGACTACCTCAATTCGCTACTGTATGGGCACACCCCATAAAGGGCAGCTGAAATTTGTACATGAGCCTTGTCGCAACTTGTTTTGGAGATCCTGTAATCTAATTTCCTACGAGAAGCAAAAGCCTTGAACAATGTTATCCATAATAGCAACAAAAATAAGAGACCAACAGTGATTTTAGGCCTAGATGCCGAAAAGGCCTTTGATCGAGTGGCCTGGCCGTTTACGTTACTGACCATTAGTAGAATGGGCTGAGGCTATCTGTTAAGGGGGATACAGGTACTGTTCTCTTCTCTCTGCCACTGTGCGCACCTCAGGCTTCACATCACACACACCTTTTTGAAATTACAAATGGTACTCACCAGGGATTCCCTATGCCCCTCTCGTGTTTGCCATCTGTATTGAGGCTCTTAGCTTCCAGAATCAGACTGAACAGCAAAATATCAGGAGTGGTAATTTAGGAAAGTGAACGCACTATATCTGTTTGTGAATGATGTACTGTTATCACTGACCGATCCACAAACATCTTCATTAAAGCTGTTTAAGGAACTAGACAAACTTGGAAAGCTAGCCAACTTTAAGATTAACCCCTCGACGTCTGTGGCTCTGAGCCTATATCTTCCCTTGAGAAGCTTCATGCTATCAAAGAACAATTTCCAGTTAACTGGGAAAAGTTTACATTACCTAGGGGTTTTTAACCCCAAAAATACTCTGAAATCTTCAAGCTCCATTCTGTCAAACGTAAAGAATCTAAAAACATGATCCTGCTGCTATGTATACTATACCTCTACCGGGTGCTTGTGGGGGAGGTCCCAGTTCATCCCATTAGAGACCTAGAAAATGCCATAACAGAATTGATCTGGAATGGGAGGAAACCCAGAATAAAGAGTACTATGATTTAGGCCCATACTATCTGTTGGGGGAGGAGGAGGAGGAGGCGGAGGCGAGAGAGAGGGTTGGCCCAACCAGACTTCTTAAGCGGAGACCTCTAATCTACTGGTCACTAGCAAAGGGAACAAAACCATGGGTAGACCTAGAAAAGGCAAAAGTTCAAACAGAAGTTATGGTGACACTCCTGTGGCTAGTAAATAGAAATTACCTTGCAAACATCTTTCAATACCTACAACTACGTCACTTTGCGACATCGTTATCCAACAAAAATGACTCGAACCATTAATGACCACATTTTTTATATAAACTCTGAATACCACAAAGGGACAATAGCCCCATTATATCAAGACACTGATTACCCCAGCCAATATCATAAAAGACAAAAATATATGCAGCTGGGAGAGCTAGATATAAATAACGAGGGTGACCTATTGTAAGAGTAGCAAAATCCTCCAGGTGCCTCTCAATTAGAGAAAAAGTGAAAATACCTACGCTACCAATTGTAAATGTAATCAAGTGAAAAAAGTGACTCCTCCTTCAATCGTGACAAATAAGACACATACCACAAGTGATCACCCAGTGAAATATTTAAAGTGCTATATTAATACACTAAAACAAAACAATATAATGAAAATAAACAGTGAACCAATGTATAAGGAAAAACCTTAACAAAATTAAGAGTCTACTGCTGTATCACTCCAGGTGGCTCAACATCCGAGATGGGTAGTGAAAGAAAAAAGGACAAGCCGCGCACAACTCGTGTAGTAGAATCAATTGTATTGAAAAAGTGAAGGTGGTAATAATAAATGCATGTACATCAACATAGGAAAATCAGGCAATACATGAATTCTGGCACATGTTACCAATTGCAGTCCGCGTCGGCAAGAATCCTCCGATTCATGATGCCGTAAAACACCTCCCGGTGATGAATGAAGACGGCGGACACGGGATATCCCCCAATGGCTCCATGTTAGATTTAGCAGCTGTGTCCCGGTGCCTATGGAAGCCAAATCTCCCAATCGCCTTTCCGTCAGACTTCCCGCTTAGCTACAGGTGACACACAAGGGGACGTTCCCGCTCCGCACCGCCGGTGTAGCGGAAACGGCTACTACATCTAATGTGTAGCCCGCTGGGCGATATCCTGTGTCCGCCGACTTCATGACCGGGAGATGTTTTACTGCATCATCCATCGGAGGAGGATTCCTGCTGATGCTGACCTAATAATGCAGGCAGTAGGGGTCTCTACTTTTGGCCACCCCTGGTCAAAGTTTAGTTAACTACCACCAGTATACCAGTTTTTCACGGCAATAAATCAGATAGGGTTTGTACAGCCCTAGTCTAGATACCGAGCCAGGAAGGGTTTACTGAAATATGCCAGAAATGGTGAATATGTTAGAGGTGAACCAGAAGGTTACACTGGAAAGTGTACAAGAACTGTTCAGATGCATTCTTCAGAATGTTTAGTGGTGGGAGCTTTAAATACAATAATCTGACGAGAGCTGTAATTTCAAACTGATGCAACAGACTTCCCCCAGCTTGATTTCAGATTATGTAAATACCTTCTTGGTAGCTTCTGCTGATTCCATTATTGTTTGCACAGGTTCCAGTGGTATATAGAGAAACAAGGCTATTCAGCAATGGTTTTGTATATTCTGTTGAAATCGTAAACACTTTACATCTGAGGACAGTTGTACAGCACTGAAAGCTTTCTCTAACTTTTGTGATATCAGAAAAATAACCCATTGAGCATCTTTTACATGAGGGCATGAACAAGAATCACTGCTATCATTGTTATTATAAAAAAAAAAGTATGTGAGAGGCAGCACTCCACCACCCCTCTCCCCCCTTTTTTTACCCATTGTTTACTGATTAGTTCAATGCTTAATTCCTACCTAGCCCCCATTAGGGTTGGCTTTTGATCTGTACAGTATTACTCTTGAATATATCATTTTCATTCACATATTGACGTTTGTGTCTGTTTTTTCATACTGAGTGCTGGGAACCATTATATAGATTTATTGTTGTTATAAGGTTCATGCAGTAGGCTTGGGCTCCATTTTATCAGGTAGTGAAACTATAAACCTTCTGTTTTGTGTGCTTGTTCTACTAGTCTAGGTTAAGGCACTATTCTTTTGAAATTTGTTATTCTACAAGATGCTATTTTCATAGCTAGCATATCAAGGAAATGTTTGGGCTGTGTAAGCACCTATGTATATTAATTTTATGTATTTCTCTCTGTATACAGTGGAGGGCTCCACAACACTTGCTATCAAAAATGGTTCCAGAATTCCATTTCAACAGAATATATACTGTAAGCTCTCAGGAGCAGGGCTTTCATGACCTTTTTTGTATCTGTTTGACCTTATTTGGTTTGTCATTCTTTTCCCCCATTGTAGTGCGCTTGTGGAATACGTTGATGCTTTAGAAATAAACCATGATAATCAGCAATACAAAGGCTAAACTGTGTACTCGCTGGACTTCTTACGGTCATTGGTAATTGTAGGTCCCATAGAACAGGACCTACTAAAACTCCAAAATGGGGCACACAAGGATGAGTACAAAAGTATAAACTTTATTAAACAAACAACTGAATGAGGAAAAACAAACTATTAAAACACTAAAAACATAGTATATGAATGCAAGAATGTGTAAATAGCAATCAAGTGATAATGGAGGCTCCTATGAATACCATATACAGGGAAAAATACTTGAGTCCCAACATACTAGAGACAGCTACCAATATAAATAGACCTAGCAATGATACTAATACACAGGTGAAGTACAATCAGAAGTATATGCTTCACCTAAGAGAGTAAAATGTATCCATGTAACTAGCTGAAAAAGCAACACCCCTACTCCAACATACATGATGGTGTATATGTATATACAAAGATGCAACAGTAAGGGATGCTTGTTCAGCTAGTTACATGGATACATTTTACTCTCTTAGGTGAAGCATATACTTCTGATTGTACTTCACCTGTGTATTAGTATCATTGCTAGGTCTATTTATATTGGTAGCTGTCTCTAGTCTGTTGGGACTCAAGTATTTTTCCCTGTATATGGTATTCATAGGAGCCTCCATTATCACTTGTTTGCTATTTAAACATTCTTGCATTCATATAGCCTATGGAGACGGTTCATTATGTTTTTAGTGTTTTAATATAGTTGTTTGTTTAATAATGTTTTTATACTTTTGTACTCATACTTGTATGCCCCATTTGAATTTTTGTAGGTCCTGTTCTATGCGACCTACAATTTCACTTCTTTGCTTATCATATATTTAGTGACACCAGGGAGCACCACCTGTAACATACAGGTTTAGTATGTGGGCACATTATTTATATTGGTAGCAGTGCTCAGTCAGTCCTTCCGTGATCATTGGTAATTAGCAGAGCTGAAGTCTTTTTAGAAAGTGTGACTGATGTTTTGTATTGTTACATGGTTCCTAGAAGTGTGGCATTTTCTGAACCATACCTCTCAAGATGGATTGCAACTTGTGCACAGAATACTTAATGAGGCAGGTAATTGGAACAAGCCACATTCAGTCTTTGTATCCTCGAGCTGAATGAATCTATGCCTTGTCAAAGGACTTTCCCTGTGTAGCAACATGGGCATCAACACACACTAACAACATTTGTTCATGTCAAAGGAAGCCTCTTTTTGCAAACCGGACCTAAAGAAACTGCAGAAGAGGGAGTTTGTTTCCTACCCCCTCACTCGATGTATTGCTATGGTGAACCTTGTAGCATCTGCTGCCATGAGAAAACATTCAGGCAAAAGAATTTACTATTCTTTCTTCCTAGAGGCTTCCATGGCAACACATGATCCTCTATACACTCCAATGTCAATATGCATCTTGATTATAATACATGATTCTGCATTATGTGGGTATTAAATCTGTTTATTAACTAGGTATGTGCTGTAGGTAGACCGTGTTGGCAAGATATTGTTTTACTTTAGCTCGTGACCTGATGCCCACCTCTAGAAAGAGGGGCATGTTCCCCACAGCATGTTTTACCATGGGAGCTTACCTGAAAAGGGAATAGTGGTAAGTATATTCTGTTTCCTGGCAAAACATTTTATATTCTTAAAAAATATGATGGAGAAACTGAGACGCTAAAATTGTAATCAGACAAGCTGTGTTTAGGGGCTAGATGTTCAATACAGTTTCTTACCTCATAACTGTGTGCTGCTCCTATGAACATTTGGGCTGTTTCTATGTTTTAAGATGGGTTATGAGCAAATGTAGCAATTGAAATGCGATTTCCTCTCTGCTTTAAAAAAAAAAAAAAAGTCCTAAATTGTATCCTGAGGGTCGGATGCTTTGATATAAATTATACACTTGCTAACAGGAGCGTGAATTCTTACAAAATTAAAACGATATACTATAGCTCTACCAAAAATGAGTTCAGTGAGATTTTTTTTGATTGTGCTTTTTCAGTGTTAGCATTTTGATCAGCTTAAAAAAAAAAAAAAAAAAAAAAAAAACAAACGTGTGTACACATATACATCTCCTTTAGCAATGACATTTATAAGCAGATTCTATTAGGAAAGAGGATTGGTATTCATTGTACACCAGTGTCACTTAAACTTTAATTTTTTTAAATTTTTTTCTTCATTGGCCCATTAATGGCAGTGGAAGCATTTATGCTTTTGCCAATAGCAGTAATGTTTTAAGTAGCGTTTCTGTGCACATGTACAGTGCACATTGATATTTTTGTTTGGCTATGCATTGATGTAAGTGCACTTATTAGTACCGGTACAAACTTGGCTTTAAATCAGTTGTAATGCTTCCTATCAGAAAGGTCCTATTAGATGCAATGTGTACAGAATGTTACCAACTTAACAGGTCTTTCCATGCATACATAGGAAGTACAAAGACCGTTTCTGAACTGTACCGCTGCTCCAAAAGTTATATTTCAGAGTATAATGATTTAAAACGACGTGCTAGCTCATCCTATTGCTATCTGCTGAAAGCACAGCCAGCACTATTACATGTAGACTTCTGCAAGTAAATATTTTATATTTAAGAAGTCAATTTATGGGCTATACAGTTTTATAGGCAGTCGAGAGCGGAACATCTGGTGTGTGAGAAATTATAATATAAAGCCATCGGTTCTGATTGTGCCTGCAAGCATGGATTCCTTATTGGACAATACTATAAATCTGCTAATTTTAAGACTGCAACATATATAAGGGTGAACACGAGAGATTAGAGATGTACAAATGCAGCGGCCATTATTTTAAGAAATCTCGGCGCCGTTTTCGTGTGTGCTGCTGTACTCCACGGGGCATGAACGCGGCCAATCACCCCAGGCACACGTGTTTATCGCGGTTGCTTTGTTTGAATTTCATGGATTGTGTGCAATGAAATGAATAAATTGTAATGTGTACAGTACTGGGCTACTGTGTCAATTTCAGGTGTTTTAAAAGCTAGAACACTAAAATGCAATTTTATGCACTTGCCTGCACTCGCGCCTTATGGGGTTACGGTTGGAAGCAATCCCGCGCCATGACCTGGGTATTTTGAGGTATACACTGCGTGATTTGTTAAAATAATGATCATTGAATCTGTATGTTTAACACTTTTTTTGTATAAATGCAGAGACAAATGTTACTACTGTTAGTTTTTTCATAGGTAAATTAGAAGGCACACCTAATTACAGGTGACGTTCCTTTACTGAAACAATATTGTTTTAATAATGTGAACACTTCATGAAATTCCCCCCCCCCCCCCCCCCCCCCCATGTTTTACTTTCCCTGGTTTTTGAAAAGGATTTAAAAGGCAAGGCAGTGAGGAAATGAAGATACATTTATTCAATATAGTCCTAAGTGCCCGTTTGCAGTCAAACTCCCATTGCCACTTAGGACTATATTGAATAAGCCCCCCTGAGTGCATGTGAAACCAACGAAAATGTACATTTCAATTAGGATGCTATACATTTATTTTAATTGGTAGTTACATTGTCTTTCTCCTTGAATAATTTCCTGCAGAGTAAAACATTACTTTTCTTTGTAGGCATATTGTATTACTTCCTGGTAAAACATTTTATAAATAAAATAAATAAATATGTTTTCACAGCCAAGGACTACAGCAGTTTGTGCTTTCACACACAAATGCAGCTTAGAGCTCGGGGTCTTCTTGGTACATTGCTCTGTCTTCAAGGCTGAGGGACATCCTGTTATTTTGTTACTACATTGGTCATGTTACCAAAACCACTCTTTACAGCAAAGTATTCGTAGTTAGGCTAGGTCCCTGCTGCAGCGCTCATTATGGCGTGTGCTGCAGGGACAAGAACTGCCACTCAATGGGGCCGGGCCCGCTACCTTAGGCTTAGTCCATAGAGACTGAAGCCGTGCGGAGGCACGCTGAGGCTGAGGGAAAGTGGGTGCTTTCCCTGGCCTTAGAGCGCGCGCCGTCCGTGGGCGTGTCCGTGACGTCATGGAGCTGGTTCGCCCTCATTGGGCGAACCGCTCACGTGACCGGCCCTGCGCTCCAGCGAGCTCAAACTAAAGATTTCTTAAGACACACGCTTCCGCAGGCACGCGGAAGCGTGTGCGAGCCCTTGCTAAAGCCGCTCATTGCGGCTGCAGGCGCTCAGTGCCGAGCAGCAGCGTGCCTCAGCACGGGTCAGCGCCTAAGCGCTGACCATGCCCGAGGCTTTACTTGGCCGCTGCGCAGTCCGTTTTTTCTGAAGACAGAAAGTCTTCAGAACTGGCGACGGAGCGCTGGCCACGCCCCCGGGGGTTCAGCCACTGAGTGAACCAGCCAGGTGACTTCATGGCCACGCCCCCTGTCACGGCCGCGCCGTCTTTCCCCCTGTAGCTCAGTGCAGTACGGGGATCTCGGGTGCAGCGCCACCACGGGGGCTGTAGCCTTAATAGTACAGGGCAGTGATTAAAACACTTGTGTATCTATGTACCTCACAGGATATAATGTTGTTGCTAGAAATGCAGGTGAATCATTTTTCCCTAGTTGGTATACTTAAAATGTGTGTTTTTTTGTTTTTGTTTTTATATATATATAAACTAACTGCACAATGTTTAGTCAATTTATTTTTAAAAATGTTTTTGCTTGGCTGAAATTTTGGGGAACAATTCTGAACTCTGTTAATGTGATTTAAAGTTACTAGTCGTACATCCTACTATTTTATCTTTCGATGCGCTAACATATGCTGTAGGGCAATTAAATAGCGTTGGAAGATGAAAAGCAATAAAACTACAAACATAGACAGACATACATTGTTAGAGTAGGTAAGGAGGGTCCGGCCCCATGGAGCTTACTATCTATAAGGAAGGCTAAGTTGAAACTTAAATACAGGGTTCTTCCAAAAAGTGCACTTTTTTTTATTGTATTCTGCCAGCACCCATCGTATTATCCTTTTTTTCTAGCGATATTTGTGTTAAATGCAGAAGACTTGACCAGCATGTTAGGTGTGGAGGTTTATGCAACCCTGGCACAGCTTAAATTGAGGAAAGGCGTCCGTGCCTGATGCATCTTGTAATATTGCCAATTCTCACCACTTCCTTTTGCTGTTGCTCTATGTAAATCTTTTGGAAATGATTCGTTCTGTGGAAAGGAGGAACTGTAGGGACAGATACACAATAGTAATACAAAATACTTGAATATGCGTCTTTATACTGTACATCTTGAATATGCGTAGCACAATTGCAAAGGCCAAAATGTCAGCGTTTGTACACAACTTATTTTAGACCCCATGTTCTGTACATTTTCATTTTCTACTGAAGCATAAAATGACGTTTACAAACTTATACTTAGGGCTATTTATGCTTTAACACTACAGCTGTAGCTATTTAGAGATCAGCATTTTATGGATAAAAAAAAATCCTATTTTAAACGGAAGCAGCTATTAGATGCTGTTTTTCTCTTTAGCTTTGTTTATACATATTTAAGATTTTTTAAATTAATGTTCTGTTTTTGCAAATATTTACAGAATGGGCAGCAGTTTATTGACGAATCGATGTGTGAAGAGGAGGATGAGAACAATGTAAGTAATCAATTTCCGTTGAGTAAATATTGCATTTTTTTAATGTGCTTTGTATTTATAGACGGCAACATTTATTTAATCTTTGTTTTCCAGCATGTAAGTCAACTGTTTTCACTTTAAACCTCCATTTTCTGAAGCTCATACTTTTTTGCTTTGAAATGAAATCGGTTTGAGACAATAGCAGTTTTGGTGAATATTTGATTGGTAGCAATTGTGGTGAAAAACTTCAGATGGTACATTTTTTATTTATTTATTATGGTCTGTTTTTCTTGTCCATAGAACAAATTATATAAGTATATATGCATATAAACCATACACTTTTTTTTTTTTTTTTTTAAAGCTATTTTCAACATATTTAGGCATGTAATGCTCAGTTTTGTAGTGACATTGTGATCATCGATCTTTATTTTGATTCGAGGTTTTGGAGAAGTGTAAGGATTCTTTGACGTTATTGCGGATGGAATGTGCTCTTTCTGCCCCGACTCCACCCGGATCATTCTTATTGTTAGCATTGGTTCACAGAAAATGAATATGCTATGTATGACGCAGCCCCCCAAAAAATTCCCTCTGCTCTGGAAAGTGCATTTGTGGACTGACACAAACCACTCTCCTATGTGAAGCCGATTTTAATGCAGGTTTTCGGTTGTATTTTTTAGTGCTATCTATGTATGCCACACTCTACAACACAAATCTTATGACATGCAGGAAACCGTACAGGGATTAAAGCACCAATCCCCTCCCACCAGAAGCCTATAGGAGTTTAACTCCTATAATGTTTGCACCCTGAGCAAAATTAATTTTTTTAAATCATGACTTTTCTCCAGCTTCAGATGTTATCATCGTAACCTTTACACTACTCTGGGGTCTGAGGAGAGCTCCATGTTAACCTGCTCACACTTATTCCAAACATAATTATGTCTCCTAAACAAGCACCAGATTAAAAAAAATAACCAGGTCTGAAAATGACAATAGATTGTTTTCAACTTTAACATTTTCTGTTGTAAGCAACAACTTTCACTCTCTCTCTTTTTTTGGGAATGTTAACTAATGTCTTTTATTGGGGAAATGGTCAGCGGGTTAAAGAAAACATTATTCAAAAGGAGTTATCCGTGACGACTGCTTTTATTGCATTAAACCGATAAGTAAACATCAGGAAAGGGGGCCACCTAATGCATTGTTATTACTGTTCTGAAACTGAGAAAGTAGTCGTTGGGTACGGGAGGGCGTCCTCTACATCAGGGGTGCGCAAACTTTTTGTCCTGAGCCCACTGCCTGCTCTCCCCCACTACACTCGCCCCCCCCCTAACCTTGTCTCAAGCATCAAATGACGCTGCGGGGTGACGTCACCCCACGGCATCATTTGCCGCCGCAGTGTGCACTAAGAGTTAAGGTAAGGGAACTTAGAGGCCTCGCACAGTCACCCGACATTTAATTTAAATGCCTTGGGAAAGAGCGCAAAGCCCCTTTAAGTGCCCCCCCCCCAAAAAAAAAAAATCTTGTGCACCCCTGCTCTACATTCTTTAGAATCTACTTTTTAAGATTAATTTCTACAGGTTCTTGCCAACACAGATTTTCTTTTGAAAATCTTATGTAGAATGCTCCAGTAGATGGAGGGAGATGTAAAGTGTCTATTAGCAACCCTGTGCTGATATACACAACCAATAATAAAAAAAAAAATCAACATTTAAAGTTGACACTTTATTTTTCATAAACCGGTTTGTGAAAGGAGAATCTGTATTAACGTGTAAATCCATACCTAGATTGTTTTGACATCTCCATTGATTCCGACGTATTTGATATGTCAGTGAAAGATTTCCTTGTCCCTCAAATTAGTGTTTTAACTGTTTTACAATGGGTATAATTTTGCATATCAGGGATACCCTGATGAAGTAGGTTTACTACAACAAAACGCGTTGGATGCTGTCTTGAGTATATTACTATCTATAATCTTGGTTTATTTCCCCTTTGTGGCAATTGTCAGTAGTTGGCTTTGTGCAGATTACTAAAGGGTTTCCCTGTACGTCTGCTGCCTTGCGCTAGTCTCGGCGCTTGAAACAACGTCATTGGTGATTTCCCTCTGCCTTACAGCTGTGCCCCGCTACACGCCAACATAGGAGGAATATTGCTCCGTCCATGCTGACAGTATTTCATCTACGGGATTCTTTAGTGTTATGTTGGCGCTATCACTGACGACATACTACTCATACTGGCTTGGTGCTGAGCTGCCATTCGCCTTGTGGCCTATGCCGTGTACCGGCGAATCATCTGTGTGCTCACCCACTGCTGTATTAGTTCAGTGACGTATTGTTGCTGATTGTAGCTACTCCAATTTATTTTCAATGGCGGCCTTATACCATCTCTCAGACCTTTTTGATACCCCGAATCCATCCTTCACTGGTTGGAACCTTAAAGCCATCTACCAACGCATTATCTGGAGAAGGAGACCAACTTACAACTGCTCCAGTAGCTGACGGTCTGCATCTGTGGGAGTTCGTGCTCGCTTGTGGTACCATGCTGGTTATTGCATGATACACTTTAATGTGTTAGCCATCTTGTATGTGCGATACTCACCTTCACCATTTGTATAATATTTTATTTACTTACTACACTGAGTTGTGTGCTTTTCTTGATTTCTCTATTCTACTGCCATGAGATGCTGAGCCATCTCTTTTAATTGGCAGCCAACTCCATATAAACATATTTCCTGCACTCAGGTCATGTATTTATTTAATAGTGCCCTTAATTGTTTTTTGTGTTCACATTTTTTATATTTCTCACAATCTTTGCTGTGTGATTTTATTCACTTTTCTGTAATATGTATTGATAGATATACCAATATAAATATACACAAATATAAGATTTGTTTTCTTAGAGCTTAAAGAAATACTAAAACTCATACAAACTAAGCAATGTTGGTTGCATTTTGACCACATGATCGCTTGGGTAAACGATTACGTGGTCACGACAGCTACCCTTGTGGCTCCACTTCCATTCCAATTGCATTAACCTCTCTGAAGAAGCAGCAATGCACACTCCCCCTAGAAGTGAAGTAATAATGGTGTCATGTTGCCCGAATGTCATAAGAGAATCTTAAAGCAGCAATCCTGATTTTTTTTTTTTTAAACATATATAATTATTTATGAGCGTTATGGGTTTGAAGCAGGGGTCTCTGGAGCTGAACTTTTAAATTCAGAGCCGTGGATCCCCTACTTCCCGAGCCCAGATACCTCCATAGGGGGTGTCGGTAGCGGCTTTGGCTGGGCTGTGTAGGGTGCATTTAAAGCTCCCGCGTCACATTGATCAATAGGAGCTTTATATTGGCCTGCGTGTACAACAAGACAGGGGTGCCAAATGCCACATCCAATTGACAAAACCTATATGGTATAAAGTACAAACACTTTAATAATAACATTTATATTGGCCTGCAGATCTGCAACTTGTACCCTGCACAGAGGTAAGTCTCTCGGGAAGCAGGGGGGTCCCCGGAGCTGAAGTTAACACGGTTCGGCTCCATAGATGACCTGCTTCCTACCAATTAAAAGTAAACACTTTCTGCTTTAAAGCGAAAAAAATTAATCTTATATATAATTTTTTTTTTTTTTTTTTAAAAGCATCCTTTTATTCTTATAGCAGGTTTTAGCCCACTTCCCCAGCAGTGCAAGAGCTTTGCAACTCTTTCCTGTTTGTGATAATTTGCTGCCAATGTTCCAAGCTGTTTGGCTGTAAACTGTAACAATAGATAATGTTAACGTGGTAATATAAGGATACATTGTAGCTGCTGACTGAAGGATTGATTGAAACGGAAAGGCAGCCATTATGTTAGGCACACAATCAGGATTTTTACAGGTTTATTGCCGGATTAGGTAGGAATGTAGAATTCTACATCACATGCTTTACATATTAAAATAGGAAAAAAAGGGAGGGGGAAATTGTGGTATAGCTGCTCTTAAAAAAAAAAAAAACAAAAAAAAAAAAACACATGCTGTATACACACATACACACATGCTGTATACACACATACACACATACTGTATACACTCACTCACTCATACACACTCGCTCATACTCACACACTCTCACACACACACTCACACACACACACACACATACACACACATACACACACATACACACACATACACACACATACACACACATACACACATACACACACACACACACACACACATACACACACATACACACACACACACACACACACACACACACACACACACACACATACACACACATACACACACACACACCATTCAATATGTGCATCAATACAATCTGCACACTGACAAGTGATTAGCTAATCTGAAGATTGATCTGTTCTCCTTTAATAGATCGCCTGCTCAGGGTTATTTAATTAAGTTCTTGCACAGCATTGTGGGGAATGTAGTCCTGGAATATTATGACTGGGCAGTTACTAGATACAATTGGTGCACTGCTATAAAGAGGGCGGGGCTCAAGAGCCAGAGCCTATCAGAAGGGAAAGGGACTGTCACTTTGGAAATGATTCCTACATTAGAAACATTAAAAATGTTTTTAATACTTTTTTTGTTTTTTAAATTCTACAAGTTCTCATAGTACAGAACTGATTTATTTTAAAAAAAAACCACGTAGGATATTGCTTGAACTGTTGCTTTAAGAGTTACATGATTAAAAGAATGTAACTCTAGAAACAGATTGCAAAGTTAGCTAGAAATATCAAAACCACAAAAAACACCGTTTCAATATACATCATTTGATCT
This sequence comes from Ascaphus truei, assembly GCF_040206685.1. Lineage (NCBI taxonomy): Eukaryota > Metazoa > Chordata > Amphibia > Anura > Ascaphidae > Ascaphus > Ascaphus truei. Next base: position 74,945,991 of record NC_134485.1, on the reverse strand, counting down.
TAAGTGTGAAGAAATAAATGGTGTCTTTAATAAAAACAAATTAAAAAATCTGCACTCAGGCGTTCTGATTTAATGTCTCAAAGCACCTGTAGTTGTGTGAGCCTGCTTTTGCATTCAGAAGAAACTGGAGAAGATGCCAGTGCCGCCCGGCATGTTTCCAAGATGTTCTGTCATCATGGAGATTTGGAATCCTAAACAAAGGAGGCAAGCAATGATTCGTGTGTGCGTGTGATATTGAATGCCTGGAAATTCTGCAGCATGCAATCCTCTCTCTCCACGAGTCACCAAGAAAAACATCACTATCCTTTATTGAGTACTGATGGGCTGCACTGTTACGTATTGAAAGTGTTAGTCCCTCCTATGACGAAGGTGAATCAAAAAACGTTACAGGTCAGCTATTAAATGTAATATTTCAAAGGCTTATGTCCTGATGTTGCATAGGATTTTCAAAATAAAAACCCAATTGGGACGAAAAATAAAATGCAAAAAAATTAATCCACATGGGCTGCTGCTCTGTTTTACATTTAGGTGGTTTAACATTAAAAAAAAAAACAATTAAAAGAAATTGCCAAGTATTGTCTATTTTTAAATAATTGTTTTCGACTTTAACATTTTCTATTGTAAGCAACAACTTTATCTCTTTAGGAAATGTTATCCAATGTCATTTATTGGGGAAATGATAACTCCTCAAATTACAGGTGAATTGTGGTTTGTCTATTCTTTGTGTAGCAATAATGAAGCCACAAACCTGACCCTCCGTAGCTGATGTATTTAAAGTTAGCAGACCCAGACGAGGGAACACAATCATTTTAAAAAGGATACTTGGTAAAACTTTTATTTTAAGGGTGAGTCCATCTTTTTCTAAAAAAAAAAAAAAAAGTATCTTATACTTGATAAGTTGTTTTAATCATGTTTATATGGGTCTGCTACCTAGGACTGCCTTTTTGAAATGCCCAACAAGAGGGCTAAAATAAGCATATTTGCATTTTTGCTTTTAGCAAATGTTTTAAAATATCACTTTCCACACCCTGTTTCCCGTCCCTCATCCTTCCTCATTACATCAGTCCCCCAGAGCATTAATGTCCTGACTCTTTAGTTCTTATTTTCCACTTATGTGAATCCCATGGTTCAGCAGATATTTGCTCCTAGTTTTGCAGTTTAAATGCTTGCATTTTGCCTGTGGCGCAACACAGCTTGAGGGAATTTGAACGTGGCTCGATGTGACTCAATTTAAACACCCATTTAAAAAACATATATTAAATTATTTAATTTTTTTAATTTCATTTATATTATAACACACACACAAATTAGCACTAGGCACTGCATTAGAGAAAAACATAAATGCAAGTACACAAATAATAAACTAATAATACTGATTAAATAATTAAATTAATACTTCACCCAAACCAAGGTCCAATGAAAAACACAGCACTACAGAGATCGTGTTCAAGAACGTTTGGACAATATTCTAACTTTTTGAACACTATCTGTGCAGTGCTGTCTTATTTTTTTTTATTGGACCTTGGTTTGAGTAACGTATTATAGATAAAAGCGGTCTTCCTTATATATAGCTATTTGTGTGTGTGTGTTTATATATAATCGCCATATGGTATTGAACATTTGACATTAGTACTCCATTTTCTCATTGTAAATAGCGATTATTTGTTTACTGTAATGTACAGTATCTATTTTATTCTGATGTCCACCCATTCATTATTTTTTTTTTTTAAATGGTAAAATAATTTGTTTAGGCAGTGTTCAGAATGTGTACCATGTATGCTTTGTTTAATTATTATAATTGAATCGTGGATGATTAGAAGCAGAACTATGGATCTCACAAAGGTGTAGACATGGCTAAGCATGATCTAGATTGACATGACCTCAAAATCGCTACCGATTACCTTCGACAACTACATTGAACAGAAACGTATCCCAGGAGTTTCTTTGAGAATTTATAAAAAGCCCCCTTTTGCCATGGACGAGTTTACGTGATTGTGAAAATGCACTCTACGTGTTCATTTATGTGAATTAAATATTAGACTGTTACATGTAATTAAAGAACAGAAACTATCCAAATGCAATTAGAAGCAAGCAACAATGATGCATAATGTAGAAAAATAGATTCAGGCTTAAAGTAGAATGGTGTGTGGGGTTATAGTAGTTAAGTTTGTTTGCTTGCTTTTTCATGAATTATTGTATTTATATTGTTTCGTGTTATTCAAAAACTAATAAAGATTTAAAAAAAAGTAATGGAAAGGTTTTAAAAATAAGTAATCAAGTAGGAATTGGTCAAAACTAGAGAAATAAAGAAAATTAAAACAGAAGTTCCATAATTCTAGATGAATTGAAATGGATATTAAATCTACATACACTAGTCATACTGGACCATGGATAAGACCATTAGACCAATGAAATGTTGCAGATCTGTATACCAATACACAGTGGTTGACAAATCACCAAAAAATCTACTCGCCACCTAGTACCAAACGTGTGCTGCTTGGGCCAATAGGCGCTCGCCCGGGGGTTAAATCCACTCGCCCGGGGCGAGCAAATGTATAGGTTTGTCGAACACTGCCAATACACATAGGGGTAAATATATCAATGGGAACTATAGTATCGGATTAATCCCCCTCGGTATAGAGGGCCAATACTGTTCACAAAGCAAACGCATATTAATTCCAAACATAGAGAACACATCACAGCCTTGGGGGTTACATCTAAAGGAGCTATTGGTAAAACATACACATTCTACTACTATTTTTTTATTTTTTATTTAAGAAATGGGTCAGAGGCTATAACATCCAACCAGATGGATTACATATATGCACAATATTCTTATAGATGTTTGAGGATGTGGTGAAGCTGCTACAATGTTGCGTATCTGGTGCTCTTGTCCCAAAATGTCTCAAACTTGGTCCCAGATCTTTGATTTTATCGAAGAACTAACTCGTCAAACAATTTCAAGAGATCAGTTTACAACATTAGAATAAAAAAAATAAAAATTTAAATAAACATAACTTAACGTTTCCAAATATTGACTTCGCACCTTATCGTCCACCAGATGCACTATAGCGAACTTCTGGAAAAGGGAAGATTCTCCACCAATGACTATAGGATTTTACAAAAATATAAAAGGTTAATATTCTGGAACGTCTCAAGTCTGATTAATGGATCTTTTGATTCTGGGAAATTTGGTTCCCCATGGAATCTTTACAATAGATCAGCATTTGATAATGTAAATATGTACAGGCAGTCCTCGGTTATCCGACAATGCGTTACTCAAAATGGCGTTGGATAGCGAAACGTCTTAAAGCGAAACACGTTTTCCCATAGGAACACTGTTTAAATGAAAGGTTCCGTTCCCGAAGGCATTTTTAACACTAAAATACACCAAATATTTTACGCCGGCAATAAGATATGCAGCACACACATAAATTATATAGTGTATATACTTTATTATATATATAATATAACATAATATAATAATATAATATATTATATAGTATAATATTATATAATATATATTATATACACATAAACAACGTTGCAAAGCGTCATAAGAGCGTTGGATAAGCCGTTTTGGCGCTGTAAAAATGAATATAGGTATGCATTGCATAGCGTTGGATAAGCCATTCGTTGTAAAACGAGGACTGCCTGTACATGTATTTTATCTAAATTGTAAATTTATGATCAAATAGAAATATACATGAATTGTACGATGACCCCCTCATCCTCCCTTACCTCATCCCTATTTTTATTGTATCCTTCCACATTTATCTTTTATAATTTATGAAAATATTCAAAATACAGTTAAAAAAAAAAAAATGAACGAAATGGGTCTGAGGAACAAGAAGTTACTGGGACCAATGGAGAAAATACATATACAGGAAGAGAGCAGAATACCGCTAAAAACCAGAAAGACCAGAGAGGGTAATAAAGAAATGGCGGAGAACCCAAAAAACTCCTTTTATCTAGATATTCTCAAGCCAAGTGACATTTCCCTATTGAATAAAGGCTTGACGTTTGCACTCTCAAGCTGGCCTAATAGTTTTGAACTGTTCAGAGATTTTAAGACATGTAACATTGGAGAGAGGGTGTCCCTATTTTTGTGTCCCGGTTTTCTGAAATGTCTGTAAATGTCCTGTTTTTTTGTGAGCTTGCTGGTTGCACATGCGCAATTGGTGCCTGGCAGTGATAAACCAAGGCCGTAACACCGGATACTCGGGGGGGGAAAATAAACATTACCCATCCAGGTAGGTTTGGGGGCGGAGGGAGAGAGGGGCATCATCCTGCAGAGAGCGACTGGGCAGTGAAGGGAGAGGGGGTTGGCGGCCTCCAGAGGACACCAGCT
>NC_134485.1:74839140-74936640 GCF_040206685.1 Ascaphus truei | reverse complement strand
TCCCAATATAAAAACGCCATGAACCGCACACAAGTGAGCACGTGACTTAGACATGCAACTAGGGTTAATACACATGGCTACTCTAGCCAACCCCCCTTTCTCCTCTGCAAGGAACCTGTGAGTTAATATTAACCCCTACTCAATTGCACATCATAAGTATCCACTGCCACCACCTAAGGTTATGCAAATATTATATGCAAGGAGGGAAATGGGGAAAGGAAAAAACACACTCTCGCTACTGTCTGTGACTGATTGGGGTGCTAGAGCTAATTACATATGAACAAAGAATTCCTATCAAGAGCATAGGTGTTGAAAGAGGTGGCCCCTAATATTATGATATTAAAAATAATGCATTATTTTTAATATCATCATTACAACCATTGGGAGTGCTATAGTAGGGGCCACCTCTTTCATCACCTATGCTCTTGATAGGTATTCTTTATGCAAATATGATAAAAGATCTAAAACATCCGCCAGGGCCTCAGGTCCCTGTTTATGATAGGAAAAACTATGCACTTTAACATACCAAAATCAGTTGTAGCAACATGTGCCCAAATTAGTAAATTATTCTCTTCATAGCGTGCACCAGTTCATTCAGAGCCCAAAGCATTACTTATTAAATGTTTTAATATATATATAAAAATACAGTGCTTGGATTACAGAAAAGGTATTACAAACTAAACATACAATTACAATATAAGGCAGAACAGCTTCTTAAAATAAAATAACCAGAAAAGAAAATCTATACTTTACCAAATGACAGAATTTTCCCCAGAGAAGTCGCTGGTAAGAAACAATTAAATATTCTGTATCTGGTCTCAAATACTCCCCTGTGGACACCTGACGTTTAACAACCTGGCCCAGGCTTAAATACATTTTTTTTCTCCAGGCCCCGGCCGGAGCCCACCCCTTTTACAGAATACTTTGAAGCTGCTATCTCTTGATTAAAACAATTGACACCTTGAGTGGGCCATCCACATGGACCCCCTGCCCCAAGTAAGTTCCTTTGAAGTTCAGAGCTCAAAGAAACAGTCCTGACCGATTCCAAACCCGGCATTTTGTTACAAGAAGTGTAGCTCAGTAACCCCTCAAGCACCAGAGGGATTAAAAAATGCGTATTACCTCAGGACATTATCATGGGGACATCAGGGAAGACTACATTTCAATTGTAGTGCCGCTGGAGGAAGCCACAACCTCCATATTAATGAACAATTGGTTAACTGAGGAAGAAGTTCATAGATGGCTTGAAAAAATTAAAGTAAACGCACCTGGCTTCAATGGCATAGTTCTCAAGGAGTTAATTTCAGTAATAGCCAAACCATTACATTTAATATTCAAGGACTCCATTTCCACAGGCGCAGTACCACAACATTGGCGTAAAGCAAATGGGGTGCCTATATTTTAAAAGGGAGCTAGATCACAACTGGGGAATGACAGACCTGTAAGCCTGACTGCAATAGTTGGGAAACTACTTGAAAATTTAATACGGGATAATATTCAGGAATACCTAATGGAAAACAAAATTATTAGTAATAGTCTGCATGGATTTATGACGAATAGATCATGCTAAACTAACATTTGTTTCTTTGAGAAGGTAAGTAGGCATTTAGACTAGGGTAATGTGGTTGATGTGGACTACTTAGATTTTGCTTTTGATACGGTTCCACACAAGCGGTTGATGTACAAAATAAAGCAATTGGACTCCGTAAAAATATATGCACCTGGATTGAAAACTGGTTGAAGGATAGACAACAGAGGGTTGTCATAAATTGAACTTTTTCTGGTTGGGCTAAGGTCGTGAGTGGAGTACCTCAGGGATCGGTACTGGGACCCCTGCTTTTTAACTTGTTTATTAATGACCTTGAGGTTGGCATCGAGAGCAAAGTCTCCATCTTTGCTGATGATATTAAATTGTGTAAGGTAGTAGAATCAGAGCTGGATGTAATTTCTCTCCAGAAGGACTTGGAGAGACTGGAAACGTGGGCAGGTAAATGGCAGGTGACTCCAAGACGAAGCCCTATTCCTAAGGGTGAAACGCGTAGAGGAGGAGATCGTGGTGTAGCCCCATTATGATTCTGTGCCAATAAAGTTTTTTGTATTATCCGGGACCTTGAGCAATTCTGTCATGCGCAGTAGCGCCTTCACCAAACACAAATCTAAATGGCAGGTGAAGTTTAATACAGATAAATGTAAGGTTATGCATTTGGGAAGCAAGAATAAACAGTCGACTTACAAATTAAATGGGGATAAATTGGGGGAGTCCTTGATGGAGAAGGATTTAGGAGTGCTTGTAATTAGCAGGCTTAGCAATAATAGTGCCCAATGTCATGCAGTAGCTGCAAAGGCAAACAAGATCTTATCTTGCATTAAACGAGAATTGCATTAAACGAGAATGGATGGAAGGGAAGTAAGCATAATTATGCCCCTTTACAAAGCATTAGTAAGACCACACCTTGAATATGGCGTACAATTTTGGGCACCACTCCTTACAAAAGACATGGTGTGCAGAGAAGAGCCACCAAATTAATAAAGGGAATGGGCAATCTAATTTATGGGGAGAGGCTCGCTAAATTAGATTTATTTACGTTAAAAGAGGCATCCAAGAGGGGATATGATAACTATATACAAATATATTTGGGGACAGTACAGGGAGCTTTCAAAAGAACTATTCATCCCATGGGAAGTACAAAGGACTCGGGGGCGTCCCTTAAGCTTAGGGGAAAGGAGATTTCACCAGCAACAAAGGAAAGGGTTCTTTACAGTAAGGACAGTTAAATTGAGGAATTCATTACCTATAGAGACTGGGATGGCATATACAATAGAGTTGTTCAAAGAAAGGTTGGACATCTTTTTTTAGAAATGTATACAGGGATATACCAAATAAGTAAACGTGGGAAGAATGTTGATACAGAGAATAATCCGATTGCCAATTCTTCTAGTCAGGAAGGAATTTATTTTTCCCCTTATGAGATATCATTGGATGATATGACACTGTGGTTTTTTGTTTGCCTTCCTCTGGATTAATAAGTAACTATAGACATAGGATTAAGTATCTGTTGTCTAAATTTAGCATAGGTTGAATTTGATGGACATATGTCTTTTTTTTTTCCAACCTCATCTAATATGTAACTATGTAATTGAAGAGGCACTTTGCAATACAAGACAGTGTGGCTGTGATGCAATACGTGTTGTGCTGTTTACGTGACAGATTTAATTCACAATCACAGTAAAAATTAAAAGAACATCTATCATCTCACCCAGTCACAGTGACCACATTAAAATATTTGCATAACTTGTTATAAGAATAATTTAAACTAGAGAAGACTCAACGCCTTCTAAACAACTGGAGTAAAGTAGAGATCGTGATCAAGCAGGCAGAGGAATGGAGGTGCTTAATCGTGGTAATGATATAGAAGACAATGGGTTATAAGATTACACTGCAACATAGAAAACTAGAGACGGCTCCTGCAGTATTTTTAGTTTAAAGAATGGGGAAATTTGCTCAATCATACCCCTAATCTTTAATATGGATTTCTGCGAAGATGCCCATATATGGAATAACCCCTTTTTTAAACACGTATTATGGACTAGATTCCTGGATGATATTTAAATAATTTGAAACGGTGAGCAGTTTTTAATCCATTTCTTGGCATATATTTACTGTAAGAATTTTTATTTGGGTATTGGCGATATTAAAAAATTTCCTTCCTGGAACTTGTTTTATTTTTTTTTTTTTTTTTTTAATATGTAGTTAAAGTGCCAATTCTTACTAAAGATTACCATAAGAAAGTAGATTAGAACAGTTCTCTTAATGCCCGTAACAGGCAGGTTCCCTACCGTATAACGTGTGTGTGTGGGGGTTTTTTTTTCTCCCCCCCCCCCTTCACAAATTACTTTTGTTTTTTCATTTTCATCTTAATCGGCTACTTCTAACGTCCACACAGGTTTACTATTCTGTACTGAGAGTCCGGTTGGGTTTCAGCTCTGCGATTTCCCAGTTCCTGGGACACATTTCAGTGAAGTTACTGGCCTTTCTGGTTTTTAACGGGAGTTTAAATAGCCAGCTAGTGGGCAGCTGCAATGTTCCGACTTCATATTGGCATTACATTTGGCAGCCATTTTGTTTCCCCTGGAGGGAGATTTATTTAAACTTGCTAAATGTACCTGCAAGTATCTCCGTTCCTTCAGCTGAAAATAGCGGATAAGCTCAAGGAGCTTTTTCTTCATCCTGCAAAAGTAATGGGAAGTTAAAAATAAATAAATGTGTGAAGTTAAACGGCCGCCGTATTTTCATTTATCATCAGTTGTTCAAATAAAAATAAGATTTCTCAATCTCAAATAAACCTGCCAGAAAAAAAATCTCAAACTTTTTAAATAGATTATTTTACACATTGCTGTAATAGGCTTTATGTTATATTTTGTTCATACTAATGTCACTGTTTATATAACAGTTTGATGTGTCTGAACTCTTGTAAATATTGTTGTTTTAGACTCGTATTTATCCTCGACAGAATGTAGAGACATGAATTTGTGAAATTTGTTGAAAGACAAATATGCCAATCACATGCAACTTAAAATAGCATTTCTAGTTCATGAGCATTCTCAGCCTGGTCCTGTATATAGTGCTTCTTAAAATTTTAATATTCTGTTTTGCCAACAATTAATTTAATCTTCACAAAAGTTAAGAATTGCTCCTTACACCTGTTGCTTTACCCATTTTTTTGTTTTTAACCCTTCACTTGTTGTTTATTGACTCAGTGGGACCTGTCTCTTGAGACTTTGCATATAAGATTGCCTTTCCCCTTTCCTGTATGTTTTTGGACTGTATGCATCCTCCCTTTTACCCATTTTTTTTTTCTTCCGTTTTTTGTTTTGTTTGTGTGCACTGTTTCTGATTTGTATCGGTGTATATAATAGTTCTTGTATAGCGCTGCTAGTTTTACGTAGTGCTTTACAAAGACATTTTGTAGGCACAAGTCCCTGCCCCGTGGAGCTTACAATCTATGATTTTGGTGCCTGAGGCACAGGGAGATAAAGTGACTTGCCCAAGGTCACAAGGATCTGACACCGGGAATTGAATCAGGTTCCCCTGCTTCAAACGCTGTGTTTTTCCTATTTTTTAAACATCTATTTTTTTTAACCCCTTGAGAAGCCGTGGCACCAGAGTACAAAGGCACCTCTGGCACAGCGTGGTCATGTGAATCTAGCAGCCCTTAGCCCGGAAACTACAGTTGTCCTGTTTCCCTTCACTTCCGATCACTTCAGACACAATCTAAGCTTAAGATGAGCTTTCCTTGGGCATGACGTTGCTGCTACATCATGGGATCCCTGGAGTGTCAGACCCCATGATGTAGTGATTACGTCTTTGGGCACCCTAAGGGTTAAAGGAGCTTTGTGTTAACCCCCCAGGTGGGAAGCAGGGGGTCTCCAGAGTTGAACTGTTAATTTCAGCTCCGGGGTCCCCCTGCTTCCTGAGATCCTTACATCTGAAGGTGCGACCCGTATGTATTGCAATTTTAAATGGCCTGCATCATGCGGGCCAATGGGAATCCGCAAAGGAGGATGCGGCAGCTTTCTTTTGGCCGGCGGGATCTTTCAACAGACATTTTTGGTGCCCAGTCGTAGCTGCTACTGGCAGCCTTTTCAAATTTAAGTGTATCAAAAAGCAAAGGGTCCCTGTGGCAGGGCCCTCCTTTTGGACTCTTGATGACCCCCCTCCCTCTCCAAGCGGTTAAAATCGTCCTGCGCTCTTCCCCACTGCAATTAAACTGATTGCTGAGAAGGGAGCAGGGCCTCTGTAACACACAAGCCCTCCATAACGTTGCTGTGTCATGTGAAGCTGCGTCATGCAACACGTCACATGGCAACATCACCGACGTGGTCATGACGTCGCCCAGTGGCCCCTTAAGGTAAAGTTACATCACTGGTCCCCGAAGCTGAAATCAATGCGGTTCAGCTCCTGAAACCCCGTGCTTCAAAATAAAACAGAAAAAAAGTAAGCGGTAATTAATCGGGCCTAAAGTCTGCAGTAGTTCTCATGGCAAACTCTGGTGCTTATTTTCTCTTGACAAACCCAACCACACTGCAACCACTGCAGCCAGTAGTTTGATGTCTTACACGGTGCTTCTCGGAAGCTTTTTATATTCCTTGATATCCCAGTGCTGCATGTGGCTTAACGGTCATTATCATTTAACGTTTAGGCCTTTAGGGTTAAAACGAGCAGCACATTGTGCAGAATGGTGAATACATGTTTATGAAAAATAAGTAAAAGGTTTGGAGGTCTTGCACCTTCTCTATTTTAGCACCAGCGTGAACATATGGGATTGATGGGTTGAATAGTTTAAATCGTAACTTCTGTCTAAGAATTTTAAATCCTTTTTTTTTTTTTTTAAGTTTCCATTTAAATTAAGGATACTTTAAAGATTTGATGTTAATCTTGTTTCCTCCACCCAATGACGGTGTTAATGTTCTTCTCCCGTCGCTGAACGTAACGTGTAGTAAGTCCCAAAAAAAAAAAAAAAAAAAACAGATGGAAAGGTATCGGTCACCAAGATTTAACCTGTTTGCAAAAAAAGTTCTCTTCAGCACCGTTCCTTTTGGAGAAAATGTCCATCGTATGATATATGGCTGTATAATATATTATTGCAATAACAATGATGCTAGAACATGCTATAATAGTAGCAATGACACACACTCTGGCTATGGTGTGCAGTCCACTGGTGCTCTGAGGGTTACTCTGAGGCTCCCATAATCGGCAGCAGGTCTATATTGGCATGTACCCCTTTCAAACTAAATTGGGCAAAATTATTCCCAGTTCTAGGAGTAAGACGATTAGTGATAATAATCTTTGTTTATTTCTAAGATTATATTCTGAATGCAAGGCAGGTTACAACGTTTGCCGTTGTGCTACAATCAAGGAGACAGAATGTATGCCTTGCTGTATTTGTCTGTAAAATCGGTCACCTCGACTCGTGACATCAGAGCTACAGAGGACCTCCTTATGTTGAATAAAAATCTTAGACCACATTTGAGCGGAAGTTCATATTTCCTGTGTCATGGGCCGGTCTTAGCATCTGACCAAATGTATCATCACTGTATAAGAACCATGTATCCACGCTTGTTTCCACTTTCAAGCTTGTTATTTCTGACCCGTAATGATTTTCTGTGATAATTATTGGCAGCTGTGCTGCAGGCCTTTTGTGATGTCTTTTATCCATTTTTGATAAAGAAGCAATTTATGTTCAAATCTTCATGTTCTGTCTATGCTGGTCTCCAGTGTCTCCTCACACAATAGCTATTTTTTTTTTACCCCTCTGGGGGAGGAGGGGTGGAAGTGCCTTTTCAAAGCATCCGTGTCACTTGGCATTGGTTCAATTTATAAGATACGTTGCAGATTAGGCAGCTGCATTTAAACATGTGTAGCACCTGTTTCCCCACCCTGGGTGAGATCATGCGGTTACCGCGTGTTCTGGTGCGGTACGTACCTGTGAGGTGGAGCAGGATGGCCATGAGAAACTCTGCGGTGGTATGGGGAGACATCAGGACAGGTTTTCAGTACTGATCTTTCATGATGCAGCGCCTCCAGCCAGTGAGGATTCCGGTGCAGCCAGAATGGTCCCCACTGGCACTCAGATAATGTCTCAGTAAAGCAGCCATAAGATATAATCCAACTGAGTCATTATTGATGCAGAATCATATTCACAGCAGTCATAACTCCTGGAGCAACACTCCCTTTAGTGAAGGCCCGGTAGGCCCCATCCCAGCTAACTTACCTCTGATGGTATATGGGGTAAGACATATTCCCACTTCACAGGGGGAGGGGAGAGAGCCTTTCCTTCTGGGAGAGTGTCAGATATGTACCCCAAGGCTTGTAACCCTGCCCCATAACAGGGCAGGTCTGATACTGACAGGCATCACGTTTGTGCATGTGACCCAGCCAGTATCCTCCCAAGGATGACACTCTCAGATTGTTGCTAGGCCCGCCCCTGGATACAGCAACAGTGCATCCAGGCTGCAATAACAAGCTCGGCCTTATGAAAGAGCTTATCCCTCACAGAGCCTGTTCTTAACAGGACTTATGCTGTTAGCGCCCAAAAGAAAGATAGTAGGCGAAGGACTAGGCTACACATGCAAACATAAAAATTGAGGACAGATCAGCTGGGCCCTCTGTCTTATACAATCAATCGTCATTTAGTCTCTTGGTATTCTGAACCTCTAAAATCAGTGCCTTTTTAAATAAAAAAAATAAAAACTGTTAAAATACTAAAGATGCAGTCCCTATTAGCAGTTTGTCTTTTTCTCACCCATGTAACATCTTCCCATTTGTTTGTGGCTCATTTCTAATTTTATAATATTTTTAAAGCTCTGATTAACAGTGAGATTTCAAGGCCTAATAGTGAAAATGACTACCTGAGATTGTTCTCTACATGGTTTTTGCTCACTGTAGTTCTACCTTCTTGTCTGATAATTTACTTGCTAGTGTAAAATGTGTCACACTGAAGAGTTATGGTACTTGATTGTGCGAATTTAAAAGTAGTTGGATACTCCATTTATTATAATCATATTTAATAGCCTGATAACACAGCATGGATACACACACACACTCGGGGGGCAAGATACTGACCTAGTTAAAAACTCCTATAGGTTTCAAGGGAGAGCGAAAATTACCTCTTTAACCTCCAATGGAGGACTCTCAAGTTTGTCCTATTGATCTGGTTAAGGGACATGTCTAATTGGTGTGGGCTATGACATAGAATTAATGTGGAGCTGATTTTGTCTGATAAACAAGTTAAATACCTGGGGAGTAGAAGCTGAAGTTCTGGTGACCAGAAGCAGGATTATGCCAAGTCAGTAAGAATCTTTGCAGGATTCTTAAACACATAATTAACATTCTATTTCAAGTTTATTTACCTGCTATGCACGTTATTTGGTTACAGATGACTATGCATAGGAATTGTAAGATACATATTGGAAAGTCAATTATTTCTCTGCAGAGAGGAATGGGAAGTGCACATTAGGGAAAAGCAGTAGTGTTGTGGAAGAATCTCGATTAAGAACGTATATTCACATTTTATTTAGTGCTGATGCGGCGCAATATGAAATACTGTACAACACTGGTTAAGCAGTTTCCACAAGAGCTCACTAGGAACAGGTTTTCATTTCTGTAGTGTAGTGGAGTGTCACGCAGTTAATGTATCAGCTTCAAGAGAAGGTAATGTATTGATGACTTCCTATATGGGATGGGGCCTGATTTGAGAGGGAGTCCCTATCTTAAGTCTTAGTCCCCACTAACTGCCAGTGGGGGTTTGCGTTGTCTTCAACTGTCGTCTGATCCTAGCTCTGTGTTGAGTAAAACATATCTGCCCCTTTTTTAGCTATTTAAAGTTCAGAACCTGATGAAACGAGTTTAGTAACCGCGTGTCATTGCTTAACGTTTCAGTAATTTTCCGAAGTACTTTGGAAGGAAACACTTTGTCATTAAACATTTTCAGACAATTTAAATTACTACCTTAGGGAAGTTCACATGCTTTGTTCAGATGTAATTCTTTATACAAGCTTGAAGTACTTGTTTTTTATCTCTTGTTCTTAAAAGGTTTTTTTTTGGTGATATTCATTCCATCAATTAAAGTAAATTGAGATTTCCTTAAAATGTTGGTTTGTTTGAAAAGGTTGGGAAAATACATACCTAAAGACTACTTTAAGCCCTTGAATCTTATCTGACGTAGCACTGTTCAAAGTCGCTCTGTGATACTGGATAACACAAGTTACATTGTGGGGGAGGAGTCATTTTATATATCTTTTCTTTCATTTTAAGCGGTAGTCCCACAGATGTTTTATTTTGTATTTAAATTAGCTGAACCGTTCTCTTGGCTCAAGAACCCCCAGTTGCTAGTAACTTTTTTTTTTTTGATGTATTTGCCTGAGAACTCAATAACATCAAGATGGTTGCCAGGATTATCCAGTAGGAAGACAGTCATGCCCTGTTGACATTGCGATTTCCCATTAGCTTCATAAATTAGGCTGACCCGGGGGCCATATTGCTAGAGGAATAAAATTAGCGGCAAATACAAATCTAAAGTTCACCAGAAGTCCAGGAGCTGAAAATAAATCTCGAGGACACTCCTATTCAGATGATTGGGAAAAAATAAATGATTTCAAGTAGTGGTATTGCTGCTTGTGAGAGTATCTCCCAAAATATTTAAAGGTTAGAGGGATACCTAGTTTTGAAACTAAAAGGCAAGACACCACCCGTTAGATACTTGGTCATGGAGTCCTACTCTGAATAACCTGGTGTCTGTTTTTTCTCCTGCTGCTTATAAATAACCCTGGCAGCAACAGTGGTGTTTGGATCTAACATTGATGTTTCTTAGGTCCTCTGTAGTTTTGAAGAGTTTTATTCAACTGCAGTTAAAATGGTCAGGTCACCTCTTTCAAACCCGGTGTGGTTTGGCCCACAAAATACCATTATCTTTGATATCTTTTATTATATTTTTATGCCATAATGAATTAAAGAAATACAAAATAAAAAATCTTTTTTACCCTTGGATGTTTGTCGCACTTTCCAGTGCTTCCGTGCAGCTGAAGTACATCTTTACAAATAATATTGAACTTAATTGTATATAGACCAATACTTTTTTTTTTGTAGTGCACTTTTTAAAAATGATTTATTTTGAAGTTTCTGTAATAAGTAGAAAAATAACAACATTAAAACATGGTAGAATGATCGACAGAATCTGCTTGAACATTGCTTGTGCCAGAAAAAAAAAATTAATGTCTATTACTCGGGTACAAAACACCCTCGTCATATAGTGTTCAATAAAATAATATTCCCTATAATGTTCAGTGACTGTCATCACAGTTTTGCTCATTTTCTGGGAGAACACTTACATCGCTCCTTGAAGGGGACACCCCTCTTCCTTTTGCGTCAGTTGGAGCATTGCGGTCATGCAGTCGCTACTGAATTGTTCACGTGGCTGTCTGGTACCACTGAATGTACAGCATCTATCGGGTTAAAAGCATTACACAAACGACCAACAAATGGCGTATTCCAATGTAGCTATTAAAAAAAAAAACAATTTACTGGTGTAACCAACTTAAAGAAATGGTTATTATTTTTATGTGCTTTGTGAGTTTCTCGACCTTAAGACATTAAGTTTTCCTAATCAACGCACATTCATTGTTTTACCACCCCCCTTTTTTTTTTTAATTGCCACTTTTTGTGTTGAGCGCTGATAAGGAAGAATAGAGAACAAAAAGCAATGCTGTCTGAGATGCAACACCGTGGCAGTGATGAGCAAGATACTAAAATGGCTTAACATGCGGGTTCTCCACTCCAGTCCTCAAGACTCCCCCCAGCAGGTCAGGTTTTCAGGATATCCCAGCTTCAGCACAGGTGGCTCAATAGAAGGCTCAGTCTTCGAGTGAGCCTTTGAGCCACCTGTGCAGTACTGGGTTATCCTGAAAACCTGACCTGTTGGGGGGTGGGGAGGGGCGGGAGAGCCAGTCTTGAGGACTGGTGTGGGAATCCCTGTCTTAACTGTTCTGTCCCTCCCAGTCCCATACAACTGAATTGGACAGGTGGAAGTAATATGTTTAATAGGATACAATCAGATCATTGCCGTTAAAATGTAAATGTAGAAGTATTCTTGAACATGTCCGAGAAACGTTTGTAACCCAGTGTTTGCTTTTTACTGCCACATCTACTTTCTCCTATTATGTTCTCTTTTATTGGCTCTATAACAAGCGGGGGTATCCTTAACCTGCTAATCTTGGAGGAAACCAGATTAAAATGGTTTCAATATTTTCTACCCACTAAAGTGTATAGCTGCCATCCATTTACTTTGCTTCTAAGTGGATATTCATTTTTACTGAGAAGTCTCTTAAGGATAGACCATAAAATGAGGTTTTGGGGAAATGGATACTAAAGGATTTATCTTCCCATTGTGTTAACACCAACTACTTAATATTTGGCTGAATAGGAATATGCCTTTAAATATTGTAATAATCTTTGGCTGCTTGTTCAACAGATGAGATCTCATACACAGGCCATCACTTTTTTATATTTAGAGCTTCAAATTTAAGGGGGGTAGGGGTTTAGATTATGAAATGAGTGTAGCGGTGGACACAAATACTACTATTATAAACTATATACAAATATATTTGAAGTCAATACAAGGAGCTTTCAAAAGAACTCTTCATCCCAAGGGCAGTACAAAGGACTCGGGGTCATCCCTTAAGGTTGGAGGAAAGGAGATTTCACCAGCAACAAAGGAAAGGGTTCTTTATAGTAAGCGCAGTTAAAATGTGGAATTCATTACCCATGGAGACTGATGACAGATACAATAGATAGCGTCAAAAAAAGGCTGGACATATTTTTTAGAAATGAAAGGTATACAGGGATATAGCAAATAAATAAAGGGAAGGATGTTGATCTTGGGAGAAATCTGATTGCCAATATTTGGAGTTGGGAAGGAATTTATTTTTCCCTTAAGAGATGTCATTAGAGCATATTTCACTGGAGTTTTTTGTTTGCCTTCCTCTGGATCACTGTATTGTAAGTATAAATATAGGATCAAGGGTCTGTCGTCTAAATTTAGCATAGGTTGAACTTGATGAACACGTCTTATTTTATTTTTTTCAACCTTCTCAACTGTGTATATGTGATTTTAAAACCGGTAATAAGGGTCATTCGTAAACCCAACCAATAACATACAAACAATAACCTGTAGCACTCAGAAAAAAAATAAAGGAAAAGGTAAGCCCAGCAATAAATATTTATATGATGCAGCGACTTTATACAAAGACAGATGCGCAACATTTTGGAATTAACCTTCCGTAAGACTGTACCTGACCACTTAATTCCGAAACGTTGTGCGTTTGTGTCACTTTGCATCATATACGTTGGTGTTGTACCGGGTCCTAAATTTTCCGAAAACCGGGTAACGGGTACCCGGGCAAAATGAACCATTATGCCCGGCAGAGTACCCGGTCACCCGGGCGGCATTTACCTGCAGGGTGAGGAGGATCACGGCAACATTTGGGAGCAGCAGCAGATGTCCTGGTGGCAGCAGCAGAAATCTGTGTTCTGCCGGCGGGAGCAGCAGGAATACAGCATACAGCTCTGCTGGTGAGAGCCGTGAAACCAAGTGACTGGAGCAGGAGCGTTCCTATTGAACAGCCGGGAGAGGAGCCGGCTGTCCAATAGGAACGCTCTTGCGGTCGTCACATGGTTCCCTAGCTCCCACCGGCATCAGCTGTGTGCTGTATTCTTGCTGAACACGGATTTATGCTGCTGCCACCATCACCAGGACGTCAGCTGCTGCTCACAGATGTCGCCGCGGTCTTCCTCGCCTTCCGTCGCCAGCTGCAAGTAAGTGTTGAAGTATTTTCAGCTATTCTAAAATTACCCGGCTACCCGACGCTGGTTCAGACCCGGTGCCGGTCCCAGCCCTCTGCTGCTGGGTCTGTGTAATTTCCCGGTAGCTGAAAAAGTGCCGGGTAATTTCCGGGTACTCGGTACATCACTAATATACATATTTATTAGTGACGATTTTTTAGATTTGCAGAAATTAATTTAAAAAGATATAAACAGACAAATGATACACTCCTGAACTGTTAATTGTATTATAAATAAAATAAAAACATTGTGCTTCAAACAATACTGCATGTCATGAAAAAATAAAATGAACTATAAAGGTGCACAGTTTATTAAAGTACAAAATGCAGGGAAAAGAAAAAAACATGCTCTTGTTATAAACCTGTAAAAATCCAGATCGTGTGCCCAACAAAATGGCCGCCTTCTAGCTTTGTGCTGCAGTCAGTTGAATGATGTAGCTCAGCGTTTCCCAAACGGTGGGTCGCGACCCGGCACCGGGCCACGGCACCAAAATTGCCGGGTCGCAGCGAGGCTGGCCGCGCGGTGTCTCCCGTCCCCCCTGCTCAATTTTAAAAAAATGCCGGCGATTTCCCCCTGCGGTCCCGCGCGCTTGCGCAGGGCAAGCAGGGCCTGCTCCCTTCCTCCCCCCCCCGCTCCCAACGTGGGACGGAGGAGGAAGTACCAGCTCCTCTGCGTCCCGCACGTTACGTGGGACGGAGGGGGAAGTTCAAGCTCCTACTGCGGCCCGCTTCTCCCCGCGGCCAGCTTCCCCCCGCGGCCAGCTTCCCCCCGCAGCCAGCTTCCCGAGCTCACCTCCCGTGGCACCCCCTCCCGAGCCCACCTCCCGTCCCCCCAAGCCCACCTCCCGTCCCCCCAAGCCCACCTCCCGTCCCGGGCAGCAGGGGATATCGGGGGCAGCAGGGGAAAGCATCCGGCGGCAAGGTAAGTCACCCCACCCAGTCACTGCCTCCCACCCAAGTGCCCCTGGTCCCCCTCCCACCCACCCAAGTGCCCCTGGTCCCCCTCCCACCCACCCAAGTGCCCCTGGTCCCCCTCCCACCCACCCAAGTGCCCCTGGTCCCCCTCCCACCCACCCAAGTGCCCCTGGTCCCCCTCCCACCCACCCAAGTGCCCCTGGTCCCCCTCCCACCCACCCAAGTGCCCCTGGTCCCCCTCCCACCCACCCAAGTGCCCCTGGTCCCCCTCCCACCCACCCAAGTGCCCCTGGTCCCCCTCCCACCCACCCAAGTGCCCCTGGTCCCCCTCCCACCCACCCAAGTGCCCCTGGTCCCCCTCCCACCCACCCAAGTGCCCCTGGTCCCCCTCCCACCCACCCAAGTGCCCCTGGTCCCCCTCCCACCCACCCAAGTGCCCCTGGTCCCCCTCCCACCCACCCAAGTGCCCCTGGTCCCCCTCCCACCCACCCAAGTGCCCCTGGTCCCCCTCCCACCCACCCAAGTGCCCCTGGTCCCCCTCCCACCCACCCAAGTGCCCCTGGTCCCCCTCCCACCCACCCAAGTGCCCCTGGTCCCCCTCCCACCCACCCAAGTGCCCCATGTCCCCCTCCCACCCACCCAAGTGCCCCATGTCCCCCTCCCACCCACCCAAGTGCCCCATGTCCCCCTCCCACCCACCCAAGTGCCCCATGTCCCCCTCCCACCACCCAAGTGCCCCATGTCCCCCTCCCACCCACCCAAGTGCCCCATGTCCCCCTCCCACCCACCCAAGTGCCCCATGTCCCCCTCCCACCCACCCAAGTGCCCCAGGTCCCCCACCCACCCAAGTGCCCCTGGTCCCCCTCCCACCCACCCAAGTGCCCCTGGTCCCCCTCCCACCCACCCAAGTGCCCCTGGTCCCCCTCCCACCCTCCCACCCAAGTGCCCCTGGTCCCCCTCCCACCCAAGTGCCCCTGGTCCCCCTCCCACCCTCCCACCCAAGTGCCCCTGGTCCCCCTCCCACCCAAGTGCCCCTGGTCCCCCTCCCACCCTCCCACCCAAGTGCCCCTGGTCCCCCTCCCACCCTCCCACCCAAGTGCCCCTGGTCCCCCTAGTGCCCCTGGTCCCCCTCCCACCCTCCCACCCAAGTGCCCCTGGTCCCCCTCCCACCCTCCCACCCAAGTGCCCCTGGTCCCCCTCCCACCCTCCCACCCAAGTGCCCCTGGTCCCCCTCCCACCCTCCCACCCAAGTGCCCCTGGTCCCCCTCCCACCCTCCCACCCAAGTGCCCCTGGTCCCCCTCCCACCCAAGTGCCCCTGGTCCCCCTCCCACTCTCCCACCCAAGTGTCCCTGGTCCCCCTCCCACCCAAGTGCCCCTGGTCACCCTCCCACCCAAGTGCCCCTGGCCCCCTCCCTCCCACCCAAGTGCCCCTGGCCCCCTCCCTCCCTCCCACCCAAGTGCCCCTGGCCCCCTCCCTCCCACCCAAGTGCCCCTGGCCCCCTCTCCAGTCACTCACATCCGTCGTTGCCTGTAATTCACTGTTTGTCTGTGTGGGTATAGGGGAGAGCGAGTGTGTGTGGGTATAGGGGAGAGCGAGTGTGTGTGTGTCAGTGGCTGCGTGTGTGTGTGTCAGTGGCTGCGTGTGTGTGTGTCAGTGGCTGCGTGTTTGTGTCAGTGGCTGCGTGTGTGTGTCAGTGGCTGCGTGTGTGTGTATCAGAGGCTGTGTGTATGTATCAGTGTGTGTGTCAGTGGCTGCGTTTCTGTCAGTGGCTGTGTGTGTGTGTATCAGTGGCTGTGTGTGTGTGTATCAGTGGCTGTGTGTGTGTCTGTGCAGGCCCTATAGGCCAGTATAGGCGATAAAATTTTTAGTGGGTCACGAAGGAGAAGTTCAAAAAATAACCGGGTCACGGAAAAAAAAGTTTGGGAAACCCTGATGTAGCTGATATGTAACATTATATTACCACGTGTAACACATTATTGTTACAGCTTTCAGATCTGTTTGTGATACTTTGATGCCAAAGGGCAGATCTTGTGTCAGAGCACGTTTTTAAAAGAGGAAGTAGATGTAACTTTTGGAAAGGTTGCTATGGCAACCAAATGATCAGTACATCAAAAATGGCATTATGAGCTTAAAAAAAATGCAGAGAGTATCTAATACTATAGAGCTGTTTTATTAAAACCTAAAACAAAAAACATAGTATTTTTCACATTTTGCTGCTTTAATGTGGAGGATTTAATTGCAGCTGCTCTTTTATCTGTATACTAAAAGCCGTCATCTTTGTTGAAGCTAGAGATGCTCAATATCAATTGGATCTGTTGTTTAAAGCAGCAGGTGCCATTGGGATTAACTCGTATAATGTTAATATGTTGCCATGAACAGCCCTGATTTTTAGCATACCATGCAGGAATCGAACCCAAGACCCTTCATACACTAGTACCGATTCTCTACCCCCTACACCAGCGGTGCGCAAACTGGGGGGACACGAGACTTTATTGGGGGGGAGGGCAGGCGCTGCGGTTAGAGGCCCCACACTAACTGACGCTTCGTTGAAGGTAAGGGGGGGCGCGTTCAAGCAGAACAGCATGCAGGGGGGGTGCAGCGCAACAGGTTTGCTCACCCCTGCCCTAGACCATAGGATTGGTCTGATGTCATTGATTCTTTTATCAAATTTAACTTCTACTACACAGTTATGCCTTTCAGTACTGTGCTGTATAAGTTAAGTTTGATAATATTCATTGACATCAGACCAATCCTATGGTGTAGCAGGTAAAGAATCGGTACTAGTGTATGAAAGGTCATGGGTTCGATTCCTGCATGGTATGCTAAAAGTCCTCGCGCGGCAGCCATTTCACTAAAAAAAAAAAAAATTTGGAAATGTTTTTAAATCGGGAGCCACACTCATACCGCGTCATAAGCAGTACAGCTCAAGGCGGATCCATCTGTGATTGGTACATCTGCAGTGGAAAAAACTGGTTTGGCCTTCTGTTTGCCAAGCACTATAGTCAGTTCGACTAGAAATGAAGCTTGACATCCAATATTGTATTGCAAAATATTGTATTGTATTGCATTAGGGCGAGCTGGGCAACAAAGATTGAAGTCTCGCGACTTCCAAAATTTAAATCGGACAAACTGGTAGGGTTTTGGAGTTTTGTTACTATAGTTCATTTTTCAAGCCTTGAGCATGTACTCTTTTCTCAGCATATATGGGTAGCTGCACTGTGCTTTAAACATTACCTGTAACTAGCTGTGACTGTTATTGCCTTGTGTGCAAAAATGTTATAAGTTGGCAAGAAATAAGGCATTTTTGTTGAAAAGACTGGTGTTGCAAGAAACTAGATTTCATCATCTGTTACAGACACAAGGCTGGCGGATATAGGCCAAGAACTTTTATGGCTGTACATAATCTTTGCAAACTTTTTTTTATAAAGGAACATTAACTATATGGGCAAATTGGAATAAAGACTGGATGTGCATATCTGCCAAATTTCCCATTTTTATTTGTTTTGAATAGATTATGTAGCTGTGTTTTTTTTTGTTTTTTAAATAAGTTTCTAGCCACTGAGAAATTCTTTCTGGAAATTCCTTCACCATTTATTTATTCTTCCCATCTTTCTAATCCAGTTTGTTTGCTGACACAGCAGATAGTCAGGAAATGTCACAAAGCACATGAGCATGCACCTCAATGGTACTACGAAGCCCCCAAATTACACAGCCATGCCCCTTGTGATGCATAAAGTGTGTGTGCGCATGTGTGGTTTATTGCACAATATTACCATGTTCGTTTGTCATTATACCCTTTTGCAGTATACATTGAACATACGAGTTATAAACTAGAACCTGCACAATCTTGATTATAAATTGTAATATAGTACAAACCTTTTATAAGACTACCCCTCAGGTTTTCCTAAAATCAATAACAAGTGCATTTTTGGTAGCTAAAGCAAATGTAAATGTCTTGTGCAGGCTACAAAAATCAATAAGCCATTAAACTTTCGGCAAACTACTGCTTTCCATTAAGAGGACTCGAGAAATAGCCTTGTTTTCAGACTGATTCAGCATCTGATGCAACATTTGCATCTTCAGAAACTTTTCACCCCTTGCAGTGTAACTACACATCCTGCATTTTGTAATGTTCCCTAGTACATTTCTACACTTTTCTCTTCCTGCCCTGAAAACATGATCTCCCATGGGTTCTAAGGCTCCTTCTCCTTAAAGAGAATAGAATCAAAGTGTTTTGGTTTAAAGCAGCAATCTCTACTTTGTATTTTTTTTAATACTGAATTTGAACTGGGGGCTCTACACCTTTTTTGGAAATACCAATTTAGTCGCTGATGACTTGTTCCCCTTTACAATTTTTCTGACAATAACCATTCAAATTGGCCAAAGTTTTGCTCCAGTGGGCAATGGAAAGCAGCAATGGGGAGATGAGGGCGGGTTCTCTGAATGACGTCAATGGAACAACAATCTGCTTCTGGAGTTATACCACAGGTCAGATAAGCGGTAAATAAATAGTGTCCGGGATTGCTACTTTAATAGAGAAATCATGCAGTAGTTTTCTGAGTGAGCAAATAAATGGTGTGGAACTCCCCACAAATGATGGTGCAGTAAAGATGAAAACACTTTATTGCATGTACATACCTCTCACATGGGCTCCCACTTACAAAACATCAGTCCCACAGTGTTTAACCTTTTTCGCAAGGGACTCTTATAACAGTCAGGGAACATCAAGCTGCTTTCTAGAGCTGATTGTATTCACTGCTACGACCGCAATGGAATCGAAGTGGAGAACTCGCCACTTCTGTTCATGTAGCCGGCCATGGGCATTTCCTTGCTACCCAAGCAAATCGGGTGGTAGAGATCCTGGTCTCCTGGCATCAAAAAAGGAGAAACTGCATCGTGCAGAGTAACAGTGTGTTACATTAGGCTCTAAATTCCTTTTAAAGCTCTGGCCTGCTGCTTGTTTTTTTTAAATCGGTTCTGTAGTTTTAGATCAGGGTTGCGCAAACTTTTCCGTTTGCGCCCCCCCCCCCCCCGTCAGCTCTCCCCCCTGCTCGCGGCCCCCTTCCCTTATCGGCTCGGAGCTTTGCGGCATCTCATGACGTCATTTGACGCTGCATTTTCATGGCGTCGCCGAAGAGGCAGCTCAGACCAGGTAAGGGAGATTTACAGAGGCCTTGCGCCTCCCCCGGCATTTAATTTAAATGCCTTGGGGAAGAGCGTGGGGCCTCTGTAACCACCGCGCCCCCCCACCCCAGAAAATGTCACGCCCCCTCTGGGGGGTGCGCCCCCCACTTTGCGCACCCCTGTGTTGGATAATACTGGCTGCATTTATTTTTGTTACGCCTAGTGCCATTTGTAATTATTTTTTTAATATACTGTTTAGTGGTGTACCGAGTACCTGGAAATTACCCGGAACCAGGGGGCTGGAACTGGTCCCAGGGAGGAGCTGGTTGTCCAATAGGAACGCTCCTGCTCTGGTCACATGCTCCCCGTCTCCCACTGGCATCAGCTGTGATAGGATGTGTTCCGCTGCTCCCCCTCTACAATGATGTCCTCTGCTGCCACCGACACCGGGATGTCTGCCGTTGCTCCCACGATGTTGCCATGGTCCTCCTCACCCTCTGCAGCAGTCCCCCACACCCTCCGCCGCTGGCCTGCAAAATTCCCCTGATACCCGATACCTGGCAATCGTCAGGACCCGGTACAACACTAGTACTGATCATCCTTTGGTTGGTACATCAAACATTTAGCAAGTCCTCTCCACGTCCTCTTTTGAAACGTGCTGACGCACCTTTTTCAGCTCTTTACCTTGTTGCCAAGCAGCAGACTGTCTATTACTCTGAAAGCTGTTACTATGTGTTACACTTGGTAATATAATGTTACATATCAGCTACAGCATTTAACTGCTTGCAGCACTGTTAGAAGGCAGCCATTTTCATAGGCACACAATCTGGATTTTTACAGATTTATAACGGGAGCATTTTTTTTCTTTTCCCACCATTTTGTACTTTTAATAAAATGTGCACCTTTTTTATAGTTGATTTCACTGACTGCAGCAGTCAGGTGGCAGCCGTTTCGTTGTTCACATAATCAGTATTTTTAGATTTAGAACAGGCGCACCAAACAATTGCCAGCATAGGTAATAAAGTAGAATTATAAATTCACATGCTTTACATGTAAAAAAAAAAATAAGAAAAGAATAGCAAATATAGCATTGCTGCTTTAACAATGTACAAACCATGTATTTCCTTACAGGTGCAGCCCTGTTTAGCTGCTCTCAAAACTGTTTGTGACTTTAAAGCACCAGTCCAAGCTGCCTGTGGTTTTTTGTTTTTTTCCCCATTTTCTCTCCCCCCCCCCCCCTTTAATATGTGCATCAATACAATCCACACAATAAGTAATTAGCTAAGTTGCTGATCGATCGGCGAAGATTCGGCTCGGGGGGGTTCACCAAATTGCTGTCAGTGCAGCAGAAGAGTGCCAACGATGCAACGTTTTGTGAGGGAGATATCTTGTGCACTGCTAGAGAGAGGGCCGGGCTCAAAAAGGGTGTGCCAGTGTTTCAGAAGCGGAAAAGGATGTGACTTTGTAAATGGTTGCTATAGAAACAAAAAATGCGTGTTACATTATACAGGCATACCCCACATTAACGTACACAATGGGACCGGAGTATGTATGTAAAGTGAAAATGTACTTCAAGTGAAGCACAACCTTTTCCCCACTTATCGATGCATGTACTGTACTGCAATCGTCATATATGTGCATAACTAATGTAAATAACGCATGTGTAACAGTCTCTATAGTCTCCCCGCTTGTGCACAGCTTCGGTACAGGTAGGGAGCCGGTATTGCTGTTCAGGACGTGCTGACAGGCGCATGCGCGAGCTGCCGTTTGCCTATTGAGCGAGATGTACTTACTCGCGAGTGTACTTAAAGTGAGTGTCCTTAAACCGGGGTATGCCTGTAATATTTTTTTTTTTTTGGTTTGTTTGTTTGTTTTTACGTTGGAAAGGTTGTAAATATTTGTAACATGGATTACCAGAAAGCCACCATTCATGTACTGAAACCTATTTTCCACCTTGGCCCTAAAATATGCACCATTTTTTCCCAGTTAAATTCCTACCCAAAAAAGGACCATATATTGTATTTTCTGTGATGTGTTCGTTTTAACCCTATATTTAAAGGTGAAAACCCCACTGGGTCAAAATTCAGTTCTACGTATATTTTTATGCAATAACAAGTAATTTGCTGTATGTTTTAATAAAGAATGTAAAGGCTTTTTAACCCGTTAGATGCCCATGGGCATAGCTACTTCATCATGGGGTCTGGCACTCCAGAACGTTATCTTAGCGGAAGAAGGTTGGAAGAGGACGAATCCTCTTCCTTCAGTCATCAGTGACAGAGCGATCATGTGATTGCCGTGTAACGGTCGTGGCACGCGGTAGCACCTCTGGCACTCAAAGGGTTAATTATATTGTGACTGTATTATTCGTGTTGTCTTTGTCGCCATGGTAACCTCACTTGGTCTTTCCTTCTACTTTAGGCTGCGGCCTCGCTGCCGCTGAGCTCGCTCATGCTTGGAGAGCAGTGATGTCACTAGCTCTCAAGCATGAGCGATCGCTGTCCTGCAACATTTTTAGAGCAGGCGTGGGGGGCGTGGCTATTACGGGAGGGTGTGTGTCATTGGCTGTATAGGGGCTGTCTGTTTCTGTGTATCTCTCTCTCATAGATAGATATAGATATATATCTATATCTATCTATCTCCCCCTTCCCTCATCTCTCTCTCCCCCCCCATTGCTCTCTCTCCCCCCCCCCCCCCCATTGCTCTCTCTCTCTCTCTCCCCCCATTGCTCTCTCTCCCCCCCATTGCTCTCTCTCCCCCCCATTGCTCTCTCTCCCCCCCATTGCTCTCTTTCCCCCATTGCTCTCTTTCCCCCATTGCTCTCTTTCCCCCATTGCTCTCTCTCTCCCCCCCATTGCTCTCTCTCCCCCCCATTGCTCTCTCTCCCCCCCCATTGCTCTCTCTCCCCCCCCATTGCTCTCTCTCCCCCCCCATTGCTCTCTCTCCCCCCCATTGCTCTCTCTCCCCCCCCCATTGCTCTCTCTCCCCCCCCCCATTGCTCTCTCTCCCCCCCCCATTGCTCTCTCTCCCCCCCCCATTGCTCTCTCTCCCCCCCATTGCTCTCTCTCCCCCCCATTGCTCTCTCTCCCCCCATTGCTCTCTCCCCCCCCATTGCTCTCTCCCCCCCCATTGCTCTCTCTCCCCCCCATTGCTCTCTCTCCCCCCCATTGCTCTCTCTCTCCCCCCATTGCTCTCTCTCCCCCCCATTGCTCTCTCTCCCCCCCATTGCTCTCTCTCCCCCCCCATTGCTCTCTCTCCCCCCCATTGCTCTCTCTCCCCCCCCATTGCTCTCTCTCCCCCCCATTGCTCTCTCTCCCCCCCATTGCTCTCTCCCCCCCCATTGCTCTCTCTCCCCCCCCCCATTGCTCTCTCTCCCCCCCCCCATTGCTCTCTCTCCCCCCCCATTGCTCTCTCTCCCCCCCCCCATTGCTCTCTCCCCCCCCCATTGCTCTCTCCCCCCCCCATTGCTCTCTCCCCCCCCCATTGCTCTCTCCCCCCCCCATTGCTCTCTCTCTCCCCCCCCCATTGCTCTCTTTCTCCCCCCCCCCATTGCTCTCTCTCCCCCCCATTGCTCTCTCTTTCCCCCCCCCCCCATTGCTCTCTCTCCCCCCATTGCTCTCTCTCTCTCCCCCATTGCTCTCTCCCCTCCCCATTGCTCTCTTTCTCTCTCTCCACCCCATTGCTCTCACTCCCCCCATTGCTCTTTCTCTCTCCCCCCTTGCTCTCTCCCCTCTCTCTCCACTCTCTCTCACCCTTCTCCTCTCTCTCTCTCCCCCTCTCTACCTTCTCCCCCCTCTCTCTCCCTTCTCCCCCACCACACCACTCGGTTTGCCCCCCACCCCACCACACAGCAGCACTCCGTTTGCCCCCCCTCTGTCCGTTTGCCCCCCTCTGTCCGTTTGCCCCCCCTTGTCCGTTTGCCCCCCCTTGTCCGTTTGCCCCCCCTGTCCGTTTGCCCCCCCTGTCCGTTTGCCCCCCCTGTCCGTTTGCCCCCCCTGTCCGTTTGCCCCCCCCTGTCCGTTTGCCCCCCCCTGTCCGTTTGCCCCCCCCTGTCCGTTTGCCCCCCCTGTCCGTTTGCCCCCCCTGTCCGTTTGCCCCCCCTGTCCGTTTGCCCCCCCTGTCCGTTTGCCCCCCCTGTCCGTTTGCCCCCCCTGTCCGTTTGCCCCCCCTGTCCGTTTGCCCCCCCCTGTCCGTTTGCCCCCCCTGTCCGTTTGCCCCCCCCTGTCCGTTTGCCCCCCCCTTGTCCGTTTGCCCCCCCCCTTGTCCGTTTGCCCCCCCTTGTCCGTTTGCCCCCCCCTGTCCGTTTGCCCCCCCTGTCCGTTTGCCCCCCCCCTGTCCGTTTGCCCCCCCCCCTGTCCGTTTGCCCCCCCCCCGTCCGTTTGCCCCCCCCGTCCGTTTGCCCCCCCCCTGTCCGTTTGCCCCCCCCTGTCCGTTTGCCCCCCCTCTGTCCGTTTGCCCCCCCTCTGTCCGTTTGCCCCCCCTCTATCCGTTTGCCCCCCCTCTGTCCGTTTGTCCCCCCCTCTGTCCGTTTGTCCCCCCCTCTGTCCGTTTGCCCCCCCCTGTCCGTTTGCCCCCCCCCTGTCCGTTTGCCCCCCCCCCTGTCCGTTTGCCCCCCCCCCTGTCCGTTTGCCCCCCCCTGTCCGTTTGCCCCCCCCTCTGTCCGTTTGCCCCCCCTCTGTCCGTTTGCCCCCCCTCTATCCGTTTGCCCCCCCCCCTCTGTCCGTTTGTCCCCCCCTCTGTCCGTTTGCCCCCCCTCTATCCGTTTGCCCCCCCCCTCTGTCCGTTTGTCCCCCCCTCTGTCCGTTTGCCCCCCCTCTGTCCGTTTGTCCCCCCCCTGTCCGTTTGCTCTCCCCCTCTCTGTCCGTTTGCTCTCCCCCTCTCTGTCCGTTTGCTCTCCCCCTCTCTGTCCGTTTGCTCTCCCCCTCTCTGTCCGTTTGCTCTCCCCCTCTCTGTCCGTTTGCTCTCCCCCTCTCTGTCCGTTTGCTCTCCCCCTCTCTGTCCGTTTGCTCTCCCCCTCTCTGTCCGTTTGCTCTCCCCCTCTCTGTCCGTTTGCTCTCCCCCTCTCGGTCCGTTTGCTCTCCCCCTCTCGTCCGTTTGCTCTCCCCCTCTCGGTCCGTTTGCTCTCCCCCTCTCGGTCCGTTTGCTCTCCCCCTCTCGGTCCGTTTGCTCTCCCCCCTCTCGGTCCGTTTGCTCTCCCCCCTCTCGGTCCGTTTGCTCTCCCCCTCTCGGTCCGTTTGCTCTCCCCCTCTCGGTCCGTTTGCTCTCCCCCTCTCGGTCCGTTTGCTCTCCCCCTCTCGGTCCGTTTGCTCTCCCCCCTCTCGGTCCGTTTGCTCTCCCCCTCTCGGGTCCGTTTGCTCTCCCCCTCTCGGTCCGTTTGCTCTCCCCCTCTCGGTCCGTTTGCTCTCCCCCTCTCGGTCCGTTTGCTCTCCCCCTCTCGGTCCGTTTGCTCTCCCCCTCTCGGTCCGTTTGCTCTCCCCCTCTCGGTCCGTTTGCTCTCCCCCTCACGGTCCGTTTGCTCTCCCCCCCCTCCTTTCCACTTCTCTCTGCTGAATTCAGTGTCAGTGTGTGTGTGACAGGAGAGTAGAACACGCTCCCTCTCTCTTCCCATTTGTCGGTCATGTGACCCTGCGCTCAGCACCAAAGTATCTCTCCCTTGTCTCCCCAAGCAGAACGCTTGGGAGAGCGTGTGTGCACGCGCATGAGCGTGCGAGCACAGCGGGAGAGGGATGTGCTGATTCACATAGAAGGTAAGCGCGCCAAGCGAGCTCGGCGCCAGCGGGGACTCAGCCTTAGGCTAAGGCCCCGCTCCCAGAGTCAGCGCACCCGCACTGCTGACAGGCGGTGCGCTGAGATACACAGACCGCGATATGCGGTCTGTAGGGAGCCGGAGCGGGAGGTGGGCGGTTTGACAGGGAGGGGGGGCGTGGCTTGAGCGGAGGGACCCGCTACTCTCCCCCCCCCTCCCTCCATGGACTCGGGCTGGAGCTGGAAAGTAAGTTTAAACACACACACGCAGGCACTCATTCATACACACACACACACGCGCGCACACACACACACAGGCAGGCACTCATACACACACACGCGCGCACACACAGGCAGGCACTCATACACACACACACACACACACACACACACACACACACACACACACACACACACACACACACACACACACACACACACACACACAGACAGAGGCAGGCACTCGGGCACACACATACAGGCACGCACGCACTCAGACACACAGACAGGCACTCACCTGCTTTCACTCCACACTCCTCCCCGCTCCCCGAAGCCTCTCCTCCTCCCGAAGCCTCCCCTCCCCATTGGCTCACAGCCACACACGTCACGCGTCAACGCTAGGAAACACCATTCTCTGGTGTCTCCAGCGGCTGACGCGCCACAGCGTGTAGTCAGCTGTGCAGCCAGGGGGGACCGGGACCGGCTCGCGAGGATTCCCCTGCTGGTGGGGAACTCGCTACATTGCCGCCCGCGCCAACGAGCGCAGCGGGACCGAGGCCTTAGGCCCAGGACATAGTGAAATCAGCGTCGCTGAGGCGGGCTGAGCCGCGCTGAACAGATGCACACACACACACACCACACACACACACCACACACACACACACACACACACACACACACACACACACACAGCTACCAAGTGACACACACACACAGTGATACCCGCCTCCCAAGCGCTCTTGCTGTCTCCTCTGCCAGGACAGCAAATAGCTCCTGGTAGAGCGAGCGGCAGCAAGCAACAGCGAGCAGCAGCACAAAAGTGTTTACTATGTCCCAGGCCTTACTCCCAACCTGCTGAAGTCGCCATTGTCTGGCACTTTCAGTTTGACAACAAAGTGCACTGGGAAGGCTTTATATAGTGTGCTGCTGCTGCTTCTCCTTTAAGTCTCCTACCGTGTTACACTCGCATCATCAGTGGGTGGTTTTCAGCATGGAAGGGGGCAGGAAGAGGGTGCCATTATTTGGCAGCCCCAAAGAAACTTAAAACGTCTAGTTATATATAAATATTTATAAAGTACTTTGAGATGGGTATAAAGGAGCATATGGGACCTAATGCAATTTTTGGCCGGGCAAGCAGGAATGCCTATACACATCTTACGTTACATTAAAATGATGGATATTATTTAATTGCCATTCAATTACTCTGTTATGTTGCTAGTCATACTCCGTTTTGCCATATATAGCTGTTGCAGCTCGGGTATATGCAGAAATTGGTAGCCTTGAACATTAAGTGCTTCTTTATGACGATTTTCAAAGTTGCCATATGAAATAATTAATTTGAGGTATGATCTGAATCATTTACACCCTTCGTTCCTTGGGTGTGTCGGTCAATTTGTAATTGCATTTTCTGTCTCTAATTTAAATGTTTTGCTGAACTTCTTAAAAGCTCAAATGCATTTCCACTCCTCCCTTACACATGGTCTGTAAATATCCCCTATTTACAGTGTATAATTGCACCCAGGAGAGACACTTTTGCCAAGAGTGGTTTAACTTGCAGCTTTTAGTTTTTATCCAGAACAGCATTTATGCACTTTGTGGTACTATTGCAGTAAGAATAAATCTTTTACTTGGATTAACCATTTAATGTGTCAGTTGGCCTGTTTCCTGCATTTGGTAATGAAATAAATTTTCTTCAGCTTGCAAGATAACATTCTGAGCAATCCAAATTATGGAAAGTGTGTGTGTGGATATAGAGATATTTTAATGTGACTGTAGATTACAGGATTCCCATGTATGTTTGTAGACAAAGGTGTGTGAGGGTTTTGGTAGTTGATTCTGTGATGAGCAGTTAAGGTGTGCGATTACTGTTACAGTATGGCGGGATAGTGTTTGATGAAGGGACCCTGTGAGAGTTGACCTCCAATATGGTGATACCTGGATTTAGTGGCTGGTATGGGAGTGACCTTCCAGGTATGTGTGCGTTCAGGGCCAAATGGACAGTGATTCGCATAAAGGTATTCCAGATGTGGCTCCCTTTGTTTCGATTTATAAATAAAGCTGAAACAAATTTTCTTAGTCGTCGAACGTGTATTTGTTATGTGGGTGATAGCGCCCGTAATCGTGACATGGGTACGTCATGTGGTCGTGTATGCCAAGATAATATGGTTACAGGAGATCCAGTCCTTTTTTGAGCTATGAATCACATGAATCATCTGTGGCAAATAGGGCAAAATGCAAGGCGACAAGATGAGCAAGGAGTGTTTAAAACCTGACGTCACGTAGTAAATAGAGGTAAGAACAACATTTCTTGGTTAAAATGTTTTTGTATTTCCCCGTGTGATTAGATAATTATGTAAAGCACATCATACATCATATTACAGTGTCTTGCTGCTTACAATGATTCATAACTAATGGCCCTGTTATTTTGGTTAATGTCGACCTTGTGATACAACGTGCTGCCTCGTCGCTCCCGGACAACCACAAAGAGCATCTGTGGCTCTCGCGATCAACAATCCTCAGACCCAAGCTTCCTGCTCAGATCTTGTGTGCTAGTGTGGCTTTCAGTTGCGTGGTGGGATTTAAAAAAAAAAAAAAAATCAAGTCAAGAGGAAAAGGATCAGGCCTCCTTTGCTAGCAATCTCTGACTCTTCCCTCACAGGAAATTTTCTAATTGCCGGAACAGCTGGTAGCAGCAAGAAGTTCAGGGGTTTGGCCTTTCCTTTTTGACTTGTCAGATGTCTGTGCAGGAAAAGTCCTAACATCATGGTTTCATAGCCATGTTGAGGTTCTGGGGTTTGCGAATACGTTCCTTTCGGGTAAGCTTTGATACATGTTTTAAAGTGTGTGTGTGTGTGTGTGTGTGTGTGTGTGTGTGTGTGTGTGTGTGTGTGTGTTTTCTGCTGTCATATGGAATCTCTCTACTGCCACAAAGTGTAGTTTACATGTGCTCAGCTAAATTTCACAATTAATTCTTTCATTTATTACCAATCAAATATCTGATAAACAACTGGACATTTACATAATGTTCAGTGAATAAAGAATATGTGGACACTTGTATAAACAGTTTAATATGTGGCTTATTTTGTTTGCCGGCTGTGCATCTTTTGTAGCAGTTTAATGTTTTGAAGTGGCCCATTAGGTTTTCATGAAATGTTTTCTAGTCTAAATAATTGTCAAGAGAATAGAGTTGACTATCAGATGTTATAGGAGTGCCAACTTAACGGTGAAATAACACGTTTTCCCGCGAAGCAGCATCTCTGAATATGCATGAACTCATTTTTCAGTGCACTGGAGTTTTTAATGATTAAAAAAAACAAAAAAAAAAACACCACACGGTAATGTTGTTGTTATGTTTTCAGGCAATCTAAGATCAGACGTAAGAGCACTTATTAATACTTTTACAAGTAGTGATCCTCAATCCCTTTCTTGCCAAAGAATCGTTCAAAACATTGCTCTGTATGTGCCCCTTTCCCCAGTGTTACAAGCCTAAATATAAAATAAAATCTAGGACGTGAACTGTTCAATACAAAAGAAACACAGAATGTAGTGTAAAGTAATAGTGTAATAAACTAATGCTTACATTTAACTACCGTATTTCTAATCATGCTTTTCCAGTAACATTTTTAGGCCTGCATTGGCAAGGATAAAAAATGTCAACTACTATTAAAAAAAAACAAAAAATGGTAGTGGGCAGGCATATTCTTTCTGTTGTCTGATTTTGTTTGTTGCACTTGTATTCCCTGTATTGTCTCTTTTTGTAGAGCGCTGTGTAAATTGTTGACGCTATATTGATTGTGTATACAGACATACTAATTCATGCATACTACACATACTACAATATATACTATACATAGGTAGAGTGGCTGGCGGCAAGTAGAACAAAGTGATTGTTGTGGATGGTGCTTTACATGAGTATTGGAAGTCTTAAACTTGATAGGTTTCAGTCACAAAGTACGTCACACCTGTGATTGATGGAGGTGTCTGTTACTTTCAAAATGTACAGACAGTGGTTTTTAATTTGAAAACCGCTATTCATGATAACGTACTCGGAAGGGACAGGGTCTTGGTGTGTATCATTTTTAGAATGGGATTAAAAAAAAACAGATACCACCATGTTTGAGTGGAAAAAATTGACCAGGAGATATAGATCCATTAACACATTTAGTACTCTAGTTTAAATGCCTTTCTTGGACCAACTATGGCAAAGCCTGTAGATTTAAATCTATACCAAAATAAAACTGTTAAAAAGCAATAACTTTATGCATAACAGTAGTTTATATAACCTGAAGCGTTGTCTTTTCAAGTACTATTCAAGAACTTGAGGAGGTTGTGGGACTCTACAAAGAGAGAAACAAAGTATATATTTTTTTTTTATTATTATTATTTTTATTTATTTATTTTCCACATTGCATTAAAACGCAGTCCCACTGGCAAAATAGCAGTTGAAATAAACCAACTTAAAGCAGTCATCCCTGTTCTATCGCCTTTGCTAGGAAAGGACAGATCTACAGTAACTTGAGATTGGGGCAATATCATTGTAATCATAACAGCCAATGTTTCTTCTGGGATAAGTATATTTCAAATTCCCTGTAAGCGCTCCTTAATATTTGTGTGCTGGGGTTCTTTGTAGAGATGTGCAAAATATTATTATTCTTTTTTTTTTTTTCCACAGAAATCAGTGAAATAAGGCAACCTTTTTGTTGAGAAATATTATTAACAATCATCAAAGTGATATACACCTTACTACTAATGAGAGCAGTAGAAATAGTGCCATTAATAGAACCGGTAGTGGTGGTGATACTAATAATTGTAACAGAGAAACAGACAATACAATCAAATAATATATAGTAGTTTTGTTCAGAGCAACACCTGAACATTTTTTACTGTGTAGTGTCCAGCACTACAAAAAAATAAATAACTATACGCGAAAAGACATAGAAGGAAAATAAGATAAAGAAAGAGGGGGTGGGAGAAAGCACCGTTCCATCTCAGAAGCATATATTTATCCTTTAGTTGATAAGCGCTAATCATCGGTCATTAATCTCCTATTATTGAGCCGTCGCTAATCCAGGGTTCCCAAATTTTATAGAATCTCTGTGGATGGTTTGAGAAAAGCTATCAGCCTTTTCATCAACATTATCTCATCGATCCTCCTTTATACTGTTAGTCTGGAGGGGGGGAGAGGGCTCTTCCAAGCAGCTGTCATAATATGGGAGATTTGCCATCTCGAGTGGGTCAGGTATTGGTTTTGCTAATAGTTAAATTAGGGGATTTTAATGGGATTTCGACTCCGGTTATGGAATCGATAATTTCTTGAATGTTGGTCCAGAATTTTTGTTTAATTGGGCAGTTCCACCAAATGTGAAACATATCCCCGACTGCTCTACATCCTCTCCAGCATTGATCAGAGGATTCGGGATAGATCTGTTTGAGCCTTTTTGGTGTAAGATACCACTGATATATAATTTTATAAATGTTCTCTTTGGTTATAGTACATATAGAGGTTTTGTATGCATTCTCCCAGATATCACTCCAATCCTCCCTATCAATTTCAACTCCTAGCCCATTTAGACATATATTTATGGTCTGGCGTGTTTCCGGCTGCTTCAATACCTGCATATATTTTTGTTATTAGGCCCTTATGGTAGGTACCTTTATTGCACAGACGTTCAAAATCGGACATCTCCGGGAGCTCCTGTTTGCTTTATAGTTTGTATAAGAAATGTCTGAATTGGAGGTACTTGAATGGGGACCTAGCCAGGGTAGTAATTTTAGCAGAGTTCTTGATAAGTCAACAATTTACCTTTGTGGAGAAAATCTATCTTTTTTAGGTTGCTGTTTTTAAATATGTTGAAGCATTTCGTATAGCAACCCGGAGGGAAGTCTGGGTTGTCAAATATCGGGGCGAGTTGCGATATACCCGTTCTGAATTTAAATTTTCTTTTTTGCTCTTCAAATCTAAAGTTGGTTTCATTGGTCCTAGTAATAGCTGTGTCTTGGTAGGCCCCTTTTTCTCCTCGGACCACAGTGAGAGTGGGAGGATGCCACATGACCCTTTTAATGCTGACACTTTTGCAAAATTGTGGGTAACTGGTGACATTTTGAGCATTGTGACTTGTTGAAAGGGGGTGAAATTTAAGAGGAAATCGCAAAACAAAAATGTTGCGAAGCATGTTTGTAGACCTTTACACATCTGTACTTCTTTCTTATACCCTTTCCCAAGCACCCAAAAGTACCAAGTTTTAGAACTGAGGGATGCCCCTTCTTACGTAGATTAAGAATGAGCGACACAGCCCTGCATAGCATCGTATTGAACTTCCAACATTGGTAAATCCGTGCGTTAAAGTTGTGTGACTAATGGAGTTATTTAATACAAATAGACCAGTATAATTGTGTTAAAGATGGACATTTGT
This sequence comes from Ascaphus truei, assembly GCF_040206685.1. Classification (NCBI taxonomy): domain Eukaryota; kingdom Metazoa; phylum Chordata; class Amphibia; order Anura; family Ascaphidae; genus Ascaphus; species Ascaphus truei. The sequence goes on along the minus strand of NC_134485.1, from coordinate 74,904,830 downwards.
TACCTTTTTGCTTGGTTTTCATTTACAGCGGTGACTGAGGGCATACTGTAGTAGTTGGCAGTCTTGTTTGCACCATCTCCATGACTTTGAGGCTGACTCTCCTGCATATCAAATAACCAATTATAAAGATAAAGGGTAGGACAAGGGAAAGATAAGACAGTCAAATTCACCATATACTTCATGTTACAATGTTGACAACTATTGCAAGGCCAAGCTTTCAGTAAAGTGTTTTTTTTTTTTTTTAAATACTTCATTTTGAGGTGCTAAGCCTCTATTTGTAATGTTAATGCCATTCATTCAGTTTGATGTACATTAAAAAGGTTCAGTGTCCCAATGACAAAACTGTTAAAGTTATGGCCCTATTGTCATGCAATGAAATGCTCGTTTTCCAGAGCCAATTGGGTAGACTTCTCTACTCTAACCGAGGGATCGGCCCAATTGAAACGACGTGAAGCCTGTGTACTCCCGTTTCACGTCAGCCAGGAAGGCATTGGTGGTCGTGATCACTGTTAAAGATCGTGCATGCCAGAGGTCTGGTGGCACTGAAAATGTTAACTGCATTTTGATAAGCAAATTATTAAAATTGCTTGTCAGGCACGTTTACCTTGTATTCTGTTCTTCATCATTGTTGAACACAAATTAAGACTTTAGGCAGAAAGGGGATTATGTTTAAAGGTAATCCAAGTGTTACTGAAAACAAAATAAATATATATATAATGTATGCAGCCTTTGAATACAGCTGTCGGTTGATTCGTTCACCTGTGGTCAATCGGCAAAGATCCTGGTTCACTAAACTGCTGCCTTTCCTTTGTAATCAATCCTTCAGTAAGAGTAACTCAGCAGCTACAATGTATTCTTATATTACTCAGGTAACATATATTGTGGTAGCTGAAACTGATCATTTGTTGCCAATATTCCCAGCAAACAGGAACATCTTATAAAGATCTTGCACTATTGGGAAAGTATCCTAACCCGCTATAGCAATCAAAGGATACTCTGTATGTTAAAACATTTACACATGGCATTAAGAGTTGAATAATGTTTAAAAAATGCTGTATTATTCTGCTACAGAACTTTTTTTTATTTATTTTACATAGGCTATTGCTGGGATTGCCTCTTTAAGGGGTTAATCCTTCATAAATTAAAATTTAGAGAAGTAAAAGCATTTTTTTAAATATAAGACTTTTCCATTTCCTCCCCCCACCCCCTGTTTTGTTGTACTGCGCCTAATGTATGTGCTTACTACTAAGAAACCTCCATTGTATGCTGCGTGGGAAGGTGTTTTACATAGAAAATCTAAGTTATGCAGAGGTATTTATTCGGTGATAGCCCCGGGAATTTTTTGCACTTTCACAGTTCATTACTGTAACTCAGCAGATTTTTTTTTTTTTTTAATTGACTTGGTTGAAACTATTTTGAAAAATCAGGTGCATTTGTGCATTGCCTGTTTCCTCTTAGAAAATATTTCAAAGAAAACTTGGTTACCGTCTCCTGAGTAACACTGGTGCAGAGTGGGTTTGTTTAAATTAAAAATCCGGTCTTATGCCATACCAAGGGAAGACATTAATTAGATCAGTGTACAAGAAATTGACAGGCTCTTGAATTTAGACATATTAGCTGCGTTCCATTTAATTTAACTCGGATGTGTTTTAAGTCGGAAACAAGAAGCATTGATGTACAGGTGGCCCTCGGTATCTGACAGCCCGCTTTCCGTCGGTTGCCTTATTCAACGCCGCATAATGCAGTCTGCTGGGCACTTCCGACATTGGAACCACTTATCCGACGCTCACCACGCAAATTAACAAGGACCCGCAATTCGACGGCCCGTTAAACGACGACGGTTTGTGTGACACATTAAGTCGGATAAGCGAGGACCGGCTGTACATGTTTCTACTAGTTTTATTACAACAAAAGATATCCTCTCCATATTACATTTTCTTTTCTTTTGATTGGGTTACAGATTACGCAAGTTGACAAACTATTTATTGAGAAGTTTGGTTTTGACACGTTTAAATGTTTATCTTGCCCTTTTTTTGGTCTTTGTTACAATAGATATAGAAAAAAATTGCATTGGGAAAATGCATTCTGGGATTAAACCAAAACATTTAAAGAATCAGTCTGTCATTTATTATTTTGCTTTAGTGGACCTTATTCCCCTGCCAACACCTGTGTTTTTTATTTACATTTGGTGACGAAGTCGATATAAGCATTTGACATATTTAAGTGCCTGGGAGGTTAAAATGTAACTCTGCGGAGTCTAGTGCAGAAGCTAGAGGTTCCTTAAACAGGGCATTACATGTTCAGGTGGCAAGATACAAACATTATACATACAGTACAATTTTAAACTCCTGTAGGTGTCTGCTTTAAATGTCTTTCTGTGGAAACATGTATGCACAAAGGTGAGGTTTTGTTTTACTAAATTAACAAACTGCTTCCACCAGGATAACTGTGTGGAATCAGTTTGCTAGCTAATTCCATTTCCAATTAATTTAGACCAGTATCACAATTACTGGACCAATTAAATTAACAAAGCTAAGCAAATTCTGGGAACTTTTAGTATGAGCAGATGTAAAATATACCCTGCTAGCTAGGATTATTTTTAGCTTTAAACAAACATACTGCTTTAGACATCATCTGTTATTATTATTTTATTGGGAATAGGACTGATAAAGTGCATACTATGTAAAACCTAAGTAAACGGATGTAATTTTCCTGCACTGAACGCTTAATGATCAGATTGAGAAGGTTTTAGCTTCAGAACCCTCCCACAGTCCCTTGTGACAATTTAGTCATACACTGTATGCTTGAGATGAAACGCTCAAAATCAGTGGTATATTTAAAAACACGTGTATGTGTTTTTGTTTTGTGTTTAGGGCGATGATCGCTTTAAAATATAAGCTATTGTTTGAACGTTTTATTCACTGTGAAACTTAGCTGATTTTGTTTCTTTCCGTGTTGGTTAACAAAATAGTTTTATTGCAGTGCCCTAAAATGAAATTCTGCAGTTTCTCATTCATGTATGTTGTATTGATCAGAAGACATTATTGCCCCACAAGATATGCACAATGCTTTTTGCTCTCTACATCAATATAACGATGCCTAGCATGGGGAGAATGTTTTTTTTTTTTTCCTTCTCAATGTTTTATTATATTGTTCCTGTAATAGACAACTCCATAACCATACTTGTGTACATTCATGTAGCGATCGTACAAAATATTTCGCACAATATTCAATAATGAGATAGACATGATATACACAGAAGCAAAGGGGGGAAATAAACAAGTGTTTACAGCAGAATGGGATACCAGTTGTATTCATTATGCTGGATCCATGGAGACCACCTTTTTTCAAATGTATCCGTTGTATCCTTAGATATGAGTTTCTTCATTGGGAATGGTGTTCCGATCGGTTATTACTGTATGAGGCTGAGTCCATGGTAACTGCAGCCGTGCGGAGGCGCGCTGAGGGAAAGTGGGTGCTTTCCCTGGCCTTAGTTTGCGCCGTCGGGGGGCGGGCCAGTGACGTCACGTTGCTGAGAGCGAACCACTCACGTGACCGGCCCTGTGCTCACGTGAGGGCTCAAACTAGACATTTTTTAAGACCTACGCCTCCGCACGCCCCTGCTAAAGCCGCTCTCATTGTGGCTGAAGGGGCTCACTGACAAGCGTCAGCGCGCCTCAGCGCCTAAGCGCTGACCATGGACTCAGCCTTAGAAGGAAGCAGGTACACAGCGGACACCACACACTGTTTCACAAAATGCTTTTACTTTATCTTCCTGATCATAGTTGTACACTAATTTGTAAATCCTTGAAGTAGATTATAATTTGGAGGAAAGATTGAGATTTTATAAAAGCAGCATGGGTTTTCTGTTCCATGAAATTTGTTGTTGTACTTTTCACAGTTAGACCTATAAGCTGCTTCATGGGAACGTACCTTTTTGAGCACTTTTTTTTTTTTTTTTTGGCATTTTATGAAGTTTTAGATGTGTATTTATTTATGCTTTTAATTTTACTATACTGTACAATGCGGTTACTTGATTTGTGGATGTCGTTTATGCCAGATTTAACACCCTTCACTCCGACAGTACATCATTCTAATTAGATACACACACCAACAACACATTGTCAGAGTTGTCTAGTCAGACTAAAATTATCCGTAATGTTACATTAATGCTTTTAACGTATTCGGGTGTGTTAATAATGCATCAACCAAGGGCTAACCTTAATTTAAAAATTACCTATTTTTATCTGTCTCCCGTAAGGTTACCTGTGTCAACATGGTATCTGCATTAAAGCAGCAGTCCAAAGAGGAGGTGTGTGTGTGTGTGTGTGTGTGTGTGTGTGTGTGTGTGTGTGTGTGTGTGTGTGTGTGTGTGTGTGTGTGTGTTTTCTCCCCCCCTTTATGTGCACCAGTACAATCCACACAATAAGTAATTGCCCAAGTTGCCATCGATCCGTTCTCCTGTAATCGGTCGGTGAAGATTTGGTTCGGGGGTTCACTAAATGGTTGTCAGTGCAGCAGAAGAGGACCAAAGATGCAAAGTTCTGTGGGGAAGATCATGTGACCAGGCAGTCACTAGATACTATTGATGCATTGCTGGAGAGAGGGCCGGGCTCACACAAAGAGGTGTGCCAGAGCCTCTTTCAGAAGAGGAAAGGGATGTGGTTGCTATAGAAACCAAAAATGCATGTTACATTATAATACATTAAAAATGTCATTCACAGTGGGGTTTCAAAAAAAATTCTCATAATACAGAACTGATTTATTTAAAAAAAAAAAAATTAGGATAATGTTTGGTCTGCAGCTTTAATTGGCCAATAAAACAATAACACATTATCTGTTTATAATTGAAGGGACTTTTGTACAGCTATACCTGAAATTTGACCTCGCAATTGAACGTTTGGGCGAGACCAAAACGCTGCCACTTTTCTGCCGCTGGACATTTTGCCACGTCCGCTACTGTGCCCGACTGCCCATTGCCCGCCGCATGCCTGACCACGGGACATTTAAAGATTGTGAGTAGGAATGGCCTGTCTAGGCAGTGTAGCGGTCCCACACACGACATTTAAACATGCGGTTGTCAGAGCGGGAGTATTGGAGCCGGCAGTCGAGTGCGACAGACCTGGATTTTCCGGGGGCACGGCAGATAGCGGTCACGTACGGGAACTGACATCGCAACGAAATGTTCCAGCAGCAGAGTGTCAGCCGGCAGAGTTTTAGACGCAGCCAAATGTCCTAGACCGATTTGACCTGCTCCCGAGGGTATCATTCTGTGCCCTCTATGGGTGGAAAGAGGGTCACTATATTGCAATTCACAAGGATAAAAAAATACTAATCTGTCAAGCCGAAATATAGAATTGTTCTTGCACTAAACAGGACAGGATTTCTGGGTTGCATACGTCAGATATTTGTGTCCCCCTGGAAGTTGGAATTAGCCCCATCAAGACAGATTTCCAGGCGTGCATCAAAATCCTATGAAGGGTAATTTTTGGGGTGGAAGATATTGTTTATTTTAAGTGCCCACGTGGGGAGATGAGCGAGGCAGATGGATGTTTTAACCCCTGTAACATATACAGTACAAGTCACGTGCACACAAGTGTGGTCGATTGTGACACTTTACATATGAAAAGGAGATGCTGATTTAAGAAAAAAAAATACATGCATTATTGAATGCGTTGACACCGGCTTCAGCTGATTGGCATTTTTGAAAGCTCTTGTGACTTGCTTAAAACATATGCTGTAATAAGTGGTGTAATAAGTGGTGTGCTTACCCGTTACAAAGTGTCATGGAAAGACTTACATGACTGAGATTAAATTGTGCACGGCACTGTATTTTTCTTGCTTCTTGGAGTGGAAGAAATGTAACCTATGAACACCTCTCTATTTCATCTTTGTCCTGCAGTGGGAGTTCTTCACTTATTGTTTTGCTGCTGTCTCAGGGAATAAAGGATGTTTAAAGATAGATCTCACTGTGTATCTTAGAAGGGCTCATGTGCAATGGTTTCTACATTTGTATGCCTTGTTTTTTCCTAAGGCTCCATATTGACAATTCGATCTTGGAACTAATGACCGTTTTACAATAGACACCACATGTTCACTACTATCCAGAGAATAACTCTGAGAATCACATTACTTATCACGTGTTTAAGGGAAGTCTAGATTTTAATATATAAGTATATTTGCCTGCTAAGTGGTACTACCCCATCAAAAATATACAGTATATTTTCAACAATTGGCCCTTACAGAACAAAAAGTGCTATGTTCCTGAGGGATTAACTGTGAATCTCAATTTGCCTTTCCAGTGCCATAAAAGACATATCTAAATTTTATTATAGATGTGTATATATATATATATATATATATTTTTTTTTTCAGCCTGTATTTTACAGGGAGTAACCTTCCTTTTTTAAAGGGCACTCGCCTCTGGAACCAAAATGAACGAATGGAAATGGTATGTCTTATTGGCCAAAAAAAGCTGTTTTAATATATGTTTTAACTTTTAATGTTTCTATGTTTAGATTTCAATTGTAATAAAATCTGCAAAACATTTGATCTGTTTGCAGACCAATGTATCTGCAGGTCAATAGTCAATTCCCACTTCATTTTTTTTTTAATTTTTTTTTTGTTACATTTTTTTTTTTTAATGTTGGTCATAATTATGGCATTGCATTGGTAAGTATCAGATAATATAATTACTCAGGAAAAATAAAGATGTCAGGTTTTCCTCAAAAAATGTTAACTTTGAGGATTGTTGTTCTGGGGAAGTTGTCTACCACGATTAGTTTCCTTATTTAATTTTTGGCTGCAATGTGGGAGCGCATTAAACTTCTATTATGAAGAGCTGCACTGTGATCCTAGAGGCCATGTGACTGGACAGAGACGCATCACAAAGATTCTCACTGTTGGAAGAAGGACGTAACATGGCTCTTTGTCACGGGACCCACAGTTTTTAGGCCGAAGGCGCTCATTGGCCCTGATTATTTCTGGTCCCCAGCGTTGGCGTTGTTACTCTGGTGGGATTTTTAAACTTGCATAATAGGTCTAATTATATAGTGTCTTGTGATTCAGTTGACTAGCACGAGCCACTCAGATCCAGCCCTGTGGCTTTAGGTCATCAAAATGACTTGATATAACAATTCCTGCATGGTTGAAAATGCAATTTTTTGTGTCTATTGCTTCAGGGAAGGTGAGAGAGGTATTTGTGCTTTGGCTTGATCCATTATAGCAGAGCTCTCAGGTGAGTTAAAGGTTACTGTCCCCTTTGAATGAGACCTAGTCTCCATACTGTGATTTATTTGCCTTTTTTTTAAATGTGTTACTGCATAGATATAGATACACATTCTTGTGGTTTTGACAACAAAATAGCTGCAATTTCATCTGGGAAGCAATTGTGTTTTTTGTTTTTGTTTTTTTGTATTGTATTTAGTTCATATTTAGACATGAATTCGAACTGAAAATGTAAAGCTACTTCATTTCAGTTCCAGGACCCCTAGTTCCAGGAGCGATCATATGACACGCCCAAGATGCCATATACGGAAGTGACGGGGGCTGCTTTTCAGTTTTGTTTGGCTGGCCGCCCCGTCGGTGCAGTCAGCCTGATCATTCATTAGAAAACTAGCAAGTACCCATGCCATACATGGTACATCATTAAGGCAAATAACAAGGGTTATTTTTTTTTTTAAATTGATTCTCTTTTGCTCAATTGCTGCTGAAAGGAAAATATCCAGCGGGTTTTTTTTTTATCTACAGTTTCCCCCCACCCTTTGCATGAGAGCGTGAATGTATAGTTGTGTTGCTTGAGCCAGATTTGCATGGTCTAGTACAGGTCAAGTCCTGCTTTATGCGCATGTTCTCTTAAGCCAGCGATTTTCAACCTGTTGTGTGGAATGCAGGAGTTCCTCGGGAGATTACCCCATCCTCGCGCACCTTGCAAATGAACATGTTGCAGTGAATAATCCTGCACAGCATCAAGTGGAGCAAGAGGCTCTGATCATTCTTCTGTTTGAGGACTGACTTAAAAGGCTTGTATTTTGATTTAGCACTATTGCAGAAGGAATGGAGCCCAGTTGTCAAATATAGAGCAGTGCTATGAAGGATAAAGCATTCATAGCTTCATATTGTCCTTTGATGTTATGTTGCAAATGAAAACACCAGCAACCAGCAGATTTTATGGGTGACACCTCCTCTAACTATAATTGGACTTAAAGCGATTGTAAGCTAAAGACGCTGCTTTGTTCTTTAAAAGTAGGTAAAGCTGAAACGTTTGCTTTGCTAATTAAAGGACAACAATGAAAATCCCACCTTTTCTAGAGTGCCACAAGCACATAATGCAACGATTCAGACAAAGAATTTGTCTTGCCTTTGAAATCCTGCAGTACATGGCTAAAAAGCTTCCAGGAAGTTTCTGCATTCTTTAAACTACATTTGTGTTCAACTCCAGTTCGATACGCAGCAGGGTTTATACATTTCATTCGATAATAAAGCCCATTAGAGAGTGAGTGGCATTGCACGCTTGAGGTGAATTCAGCCCGGTAGCACATCTATTGAGTGTAATTTATGAAATTGTTGTCCTATCCAGTAAAATCAATGGGGAGCCTAATATAATCCAAAACAGAACCTCAGACGGTGCATAAAGAGATTCTTACTGTAAAGATTCATTTTATCATTTGTTTTCTCTCCTTGTCAAATAGGTTTTGGGTGTTTTTATTTTATTTCTTTATTTTGTTTACTACTATAAGTAAATACTGGATGGTCTTGTTTTTATTAAATATTGATGTCAATTTAGAACAAGCTTTCAAACATAAAGCCTTCCTTGATTTAGGGTTCATCTCTGAACGGTTTTCTAAATATAGCCATTCCAATAAAAGCAGTTGCTCCTTGCAATTTAAGTATTTTTTTAATGTTTTATGATTTCACATTAGCAGCTGGACTAATGCCACACATGCTTTTTTTTAAGGTCATTCTGAATGTCAGGGATAGCTCCAATAATGTTTAGCTATATTGTATAATTTAGCTGAGCTATTTAGAGAAATAGGTTTCTCCACACATCTGAGGGATGTACAGTAATTGAAAAGAGGCAATTGTGATTCAAAAGATATTCAAGCCCCCGCTATACTTTTAGGTATTACTCCTCTTTTCTAATGCTATACCTCACTGCAAAAATGTCCCACAGCATTCAATTTCAGAACAATAAATGTGTAAAACAATTCATTGCGCTGCTATTTTAGCTGTTGTGAAATGCTTGATAACTCGGTGGAAATCACTGAACATTGCTCTGCATTTTCTGTTCTTTAAGCTGGGTATACTAAATTCTATCTACAGACATGCATTTAACCCACTGTGGAATTTATTATTGTGTTTTTATTCAGGGCTTTTGTTTCTCAATTTGAACACTTGTTAAAAATTGGAAATTCCATTTTTTCAATGATAACCTTCTTGAATCAAAACCAGTCCTTTTTTTTTTTTTAAATATCCAATAGGGTTTTTATTAACCAATTCCATGTCTTTTGAAAACAAATGATGTATGAATTAACCTGACTCTTAAATACTTATTATTTATGTGCAAAAGTAAGTGTAACCCTGGTTTTATCAGCGAAATTATAGAGGATAATTAGAATCAGGTGTTAAAGCTATTCTGACCTGTAAATTCGCCAGAATATAGATCTATGACTGCTCATAGTGCAGTATATATGAGCATCAAAGAGGGCAATACAAATTCCATATAACATCATACTACTACCACAGCACATATAATTATTTGCTGATAGGAAAGTAGGATTCCATATCATTTAGCGGAGTCTGAGAAAGTGGCCTGTATTACATCAATGTGTCAATAGGCACAGAATACATAGTTACTGTGGTAACATCAACTGCACAGAAATATCTGTACAACATACGTTTTTGGCAGTCAATATGACTCGTCTATAACTGAGCCCCCCATGGGCACTAACATCTCCAGATCTTCTGCATAATTTTAATATTCGCACACATTAAGAGGCTTCTTTTTTCGCATACAGGGTACCTTCATCCCTCACCTTACCCACGGTTATATTTCACATAACACCCCCCCCCCCCCCCCCCATGGCGTGGAATATTAAGTATCTTAATCAATATGGGGCTTCAGGGGCTAATGTGGTTACAGTTTGTCTTAAAAATAAAAGAAATTAGGTAAGGTGATTAACTAGCACTAGAAGCAGGTTTGCAAAAAGAACTACCTCTACGAAAAAGAAGATGTGAACTGACTCCTCGACGGCAGAAACTTCTGGAGTAGACTCCTCCCCTCCCCCCCCTCCCCCCCGTCCTCCCCTCCCCCCCCCCTTGTCCGATGTCCGGTTTGTCTTTTATGTACTTTACGTACTGTCTCTGTCTCAAAACAAAGTAGCCTTAATAATTGAAAGATGTTGTTAAAGAGAAAAAGAAAAAAGTTGTTGGGGTTTGGTAATACAATGGGCTGTGATATATTGTCAGAATGTGTATCCCCAATAAAGAAAATTGAAGTTGGAAAAAAAAAAAAAAAAAAAAAAAAAAAAAATTGTGTTTGACTGACAGGTCAAGACCCTTCCTGTGTCTGCTGATCTACACAAAAAATGGTTGGGGGTTGGGGGGGGGGGGGGGGGTTGTGTATCACTGATGGCCCACGAAGTGAAAAATCTATATATATATAATTCTGAAAATCTTAGTTGTGAGTGTCTGTAGACCATTTGATTGGTCCGTCGGTCCGTCGGTCTGTCCGCCCTCCCACGGCTCATTGGCCGGTGTGTCCCGCCCCCCCACGGCTCTCATTTGCCGGTGCGCTCTAACCCAGGGCTCCCCAGGCCACACTGCTGCTGCTGCCTGAGGTGAGGAAATGCTCACTGGTGGTGGTGGTGTCGGCTGTTGCTGCTGGGGGGAGGCTTAACTGAGACTGTGAGTTTTTGCCTCCCCCCCAGCTCCATTTTTGCCCCCCCAGCTCCGTTTTTGCCCCCCCCCCAGCTGTTTTTGCACCCCCCCAGCTCCGTTTTTGCACCCCCCAGCTCCGTTTTTGCCCCCCAGCTCCGTTTTTGCACACCCCCCCCACAGCTCCGTTTTTGCACCCCCCCCCCAGCTCCGTTTTGGACCCCCCCCCCAGCTCCGTTTTGGACCCCCCAGCTCCGTTTTGGACCCCCCCAGCTCCGTTTTGAAACCCCCCCGCTCCGTTTTTGACCCCCCCCCGCTCCGTTTTTGACCCCCCCCCCGCTCCGTTTTTGACCCCCCCCCCACGCTCCGTTTTTGACCCCCCCCCCCCAGCTCCGTTTTTGACCCCCCCAGCTCCGTTTTTGACCCCCCCAACACACACAGTGACAGACGCACACACACTGACGGACAGTGACACACACTGACGGACAGTGACAGACACTGACGGACAGCGACACGCACTGACGGACAGCGACACACACTGACGGACAGTGACACACACTGACGGACAGTGACACACACTGACGGACAGTGACACACACTGACGGACAGTGACAGACACTGACGGACAGTGACAGACACTGACGGACAGTGACAGACACTGACGGACAGTGACAGACACTGACGGACAGTGACACACACTGACGGACAGTGACACACACTGACGGACAGTGACACACACTGACGGACAGTGACACACACTGACGGACAGCGACACACACTGACGGACACTGACGGACAGCGACGGACACTGACGGACAGTGACGGACAGTGACACACACACACTGATGGACAGTGACACACACACACACACACTGACGGACAGTGACACACACACACACTGACGGACAGTGACACCCCCCCATCCCTGCCTTCCCCTCAACCCCCGCCCCTCGCTTCCCCTCACGCCGCCTCCCATCTCTGCCTTTCACCCACCCGCGCCTCACACCCCTGCGCCCCACAGCCGCCGCCCGCACTCAACAGACACCCGCCGCCTCTCACCCACCCGATACACGCCTCCCGCCCCTAAGCACCAACATCACTGACCAGCCGCCGCACCCACTCACCACCCACCCGGTGCCTCCCGCCTCATACCCACCCGCCACATTCGCACTGACACCACTGACCAGACATCCGCCGCCTCACACCCGCTCACACCATAGCGGGACCCCCATCCACAGCCAGCACTCACTACCGACTCGCCACCCGTACTGAACACCCACCCGCCGCCTCACACCCAGTCACACTCTAGCGGGACACACACCTCACATTTTACATCATTTATGTCACCTAAATAAACTGTGTACATTGTACTGTGGTGTCTTTACAATAAACCATTTTTAAACAACATCGTATTACATTTTCTTCCATGTTTCTTTTCAACATTATTATACAACCTTTCCACCAAATAGTCAACCTATTGTTCCCCTATTTATACATAATACTACCTATTACGGATTTACATCCCAGGCAACGCCGGGTATATCAGCTAGTATGTTATATAGAGAAGGAGCGGCTCAGTGAGTAAAGACACTGTGTGGCACCGAGAGTTTAGGGTAGCCTGGTTCAATTCCCGGTGTCGGCTCCTTGTGACCTTGGGCAAGTCACTTTATCTCCCTGTGCCTCAGGCACCAAAAACATAGATTGTAAGCTCCACAGGGCAGGGACCTGTGCCTACGTTAAACTAGCAGTGCTATATGAGAACATATTATTATTTATTATGGGACTGATTAGAATCTAGAGAGAATGGCAGTTGTGTTGCCAAAGATGGTATTTAATTATGACTCTTCTGAAGGTACTTTCAAAGCATACCTGGAAGGTATTTATTTGGTGTTTATTTAGTAATAAAGTTACGAAGCCTTTGACATTTAAAGTCTTGACTGAATATATAGAAGTCCTAAAAAGGTCAGCTAAGTAAGCTGAATTACAACAGGGGTGGGTCTTATATGTGTTTCAATGCAAGAAGGTCTGGGCATAAATGTTGGCAGGTTTGAATAGAAAATCAGATTTCAACAAGAGGTGGGTTTTGGGATCAGACACATTTGTTATCTTTCCTACGCCACTGATCTCTGGGAAAAACCTATGACATGGTAACGTACTGTATAGGGATTTCTGTTTTTATCTTTTTATTTTAAGTAACTGTTCTGTATTTAATGTAACTATGTTATTGTAATACAGTAATTATTTTCTGTAATCGAAAGCATTGTTGGGAGTAAAGTACATTTTCCTACAACAAATGTTTGTGTGACATGCATAGTTTTTCTTTAATAAACAGGGATCTGAGACCCTGGCAGATATAATTACATCATTATAAACATTATAGATATTGTCATGTGTATTAACCCTGGTAGCATATCCAAGTCACATGCTCACTTGTGTGCTGTTCGTGACAGATGGTATATGGTGACGGATTGAGGGGAGAAATTGTTCATTTGAGGGACCTTTGCGAAGGTGAAAAGTGGGCCAGCTAGAGCTGTGTATTAACCCTTGTCCCATATACAGGTTTGTGCTCACTGGTGTGCCGTACGTGACAATGTCCTTAAACTTTTTGAGAGCCAAAGTAGATAGGGATCCTGGTATTTGATTTTTTTATTTTAATTTTTTTATGAAATCCGTGCTTGTTTTTCCTGTGTTTTAATTTTTTCAAAATCGGTGTTTATCCATGTTAACGGGAAAAAATTGACTCGTTTGAATTTTGTGTTTATTTATGCACTTTTTTTTAATCCCATCTGTGGCGGGGTTGCTAGAAGAGTTCTAATTCCGTAAGAAATGATGCTTCATTTACGTTTTTATTGGTTTTAAATGGAAGTCCAAAATTACCAGTTGGTATTCGCAAATACGGGCACTTTTTTGTGCTTGGTAGTTCCCTATTTACAATTGCTTGGGAATCACTGAAGTATTCGTAGTAGTGTTGGACCGGGTCCTACATTTTTTTTAAACCGGGTAACGGGTACCCGGAGGATTTGGCGCCTTGTACCCGGCTAACCGGTTTTTCACTTACCTGGGGGTGGAGGAAACATACCTGGGGTGGAGGAAGCCCGCGGCGACATCTGAACAGGTAAGCAGAGGTGCGGGGGCGGTGGGGCAGCATCAGCGGTCAGTGGAGCCCGCGCAGGAATTGCAGGACTCCATACTGCACTGTGAGCTGGGACCATGTGACCGGAGCTGGAGAAGCTTTCCTATTGGACAACCGGCTGTCCAATAGGAAAGCTTCTTCTCCTGCTCCGGTCACATGGTCCCAGCTCACAGTGCAGTATGGAGTCCTGCAGCTCCCGCGCGGGCTCCACATGACTGTGATACCGCCCCCGCACCTCTGCTTACCTGTTCAGATGTCCGCGCGGGCTTCCAGCAGGTAAGTAACAGATACTTTTCAACTACCCTGACATTACCTGGATTCCCGGCGCCGGGTCCACTTTCCGGGTCCGGGTAATTTCCGGGTAGCTGAAAAGCCGCCGGGTACCGGTACCCGGTACATCACTAATTCTTAGATCCTTTTTGTGCACCCAACTAAAGCAATTAGTATAGTATTTACTGTTATGCTGGTCATATTATGGAACCTGGCAGAAATATGAAAACAGATGTTATACTGTTTGTTGCACCTTTAAACACTTTGGTACCTGAGGTCTTTTAAAACACATTTCTGTTCAGTGTATCTGAACCACATGATCGAATTTGAAAGATACTTGTTCAGGGAAAGTGGACGCTTTAATATGTTCTTGTGGTAAGATATTTGAAGCTATTGTATTTTAATTCCAACTTTAAATCTAACCTAAAATCAGTTACCATTAACTTGAAAATCTTTCATACAACAAGGTAGCCATTTAAGAAAAAAATACTCGACTAGTCACATGAGCAAAAATGAGAAGTAAAGAGACAGACCGATCTAGGAGAGGGAGTCAGTGCATTTATGATTCATCTCACAAGGCCTGGCATGATGTCTCTTACATTAGTCCGTGAATGCCATGTTTTGAGTTTGTTGCTCATATCCAGGAGACATTGCCTCTGTAACACACAGACGTGATGGGGCAGGAAGGGGAGCATAAAAGTAGTAATATTCTGGATGTTGAGAGGTAGGTTATGACCATTTTGTGTAGCGATCACTTGGCCATGGTGCTGGGATGTCTGCGACACGTCTGTGCTATATTATATTAATTTAATATTATGTAAACGGTTGTCTGTTCAAGTGTGTTTTTTATTTTGTTTTTTTTTTTAAATATATATATATATATATATATATATCAAAAAAATAACAATACTTTTTTCTGGATTATGGGGTGGCACATCATAAACTACTTCACAAGTCCTTGACAAAAATGTCATGTGTTGTTGTTCATCTGAGGTTGTATTTACCTAATTTTAATACCTGCTAAGGAACAGATGATTTTTATGTCCTGATATGTAAAACCATAGAATTAAAAGAGTGTGTACTTTCTTTTTCACACAACTGTATATTTTTTTGTAAATTTTTCAAAACTCGAGATTTCAGTGTTGCATCACACCTTCATTAGGACATAAAGTACACAACAGTTGGTGATATAGTGACAATATTGCCTCAAACCCATGAAAAAAGGTTATGCCCCTAAACAAGCAGCAGGAGGCCCTTGATGTCATATTTATAGTAACCTAAAACCAACCCAGTGTAACTAAGGCTAAGGTCCCGTTGCACGCGTCCGCACGGCTGGCTTGCTTGCCGGCGGCGCGTGCAACTCGCTGTACCGCGATCTGCGGTCTACAGGAAACTTCAGTAGTAGTGGGGGGCGTGGCCAAACGGGTCGGGGGGGTGCGGCCATGACGTAGGGGGCCGGAGCGGGAGGTGGGCGGGAGTGGGAGGATTGACAGGGAGGGGGGCGTGGCTTGAGCGGAGGGACCCGCTACTCTTCCCCCCCTCCCTCCACGGGCTGCAGGTAAGTAAAAAAAACACACACACGCAGGCACTCATACATACATACATACATACACACACACAGACAGACACACACACACACACACACACAGAGACAGGCACGCACGCACTCAGGCACACACACACACACACACAGAGACAGGCACTCACGCTGCTTTCACTCCACACTCCTCCCCGCTCCCCGAAGCCTCTCCTCCTCCCGAAGCCTCCCCTCCCCATTGGCTCACAGCCACACCACGTGACGCGTCGAAGCTAGGAAACACCATTCTCTTGTGTCTCCTAGCGGCTGACGCGCCACAGCGTGTAGTCAGCTGTGCCGCCAGGGGGGACCAGGACCGGCTCGCGAGGATTCCCCTGCTGGTGGGGACCTAGCTACATTGCCGCCCGCGCCAACGAGCGCAGCGGGTCCCAGGCCTAAGGCTGTGCTTATAGTGCCCATGACGCTGACGTCACGCTACGGTCGCTGGAAAAATCAAATTGAAGTGACTTCCAACGATCGCGACCAATAGTGCTAGCGCGTGCACATGCACTACAGAGAGAGCGGCGCTTCGCAATTCAAACAAGTTTCTTTCAAGCGGGATGCCTGAAAGCGCGGAAGCTACTGCCTTCTACTATGGACGCGGTCTAAACCTCAACCTTAAAGCAGCTCCCCCCCGCCTTTTTCTTTCTTTCTAATTTTTACATGTAAAGCATGTGATGTATAATTCTACGTTCTTACCTAAGCTGGCAATAGTTTGGTGCTCCTGTTAGAGGTCTGTAAAAATTCTGATTCTGTGCCTAACGAAATGGCCGCCTGCTAACTTTGTGCTGCAGTTTGTGAAATTATGTGGCTGATATGCAACATTATACTACCAAGTGTAACACGTTATTGTTACAGCTTCCAGAGTAATACAGTCTGCTGTTTGGAACACAGCAACAGATTTGTTTGTGATACTTTGTTGCCAAAGGGCAGAGCTCAAAAATGTCTCGGCCTGTTTTAAACGCGTAAGTAGGTGTGACTTTCTAAATGGTTGCTGTAGCAACCAAAAGGTGATCAGTACATTCAATCATTAAACATGGTATTAGGTGTTTAAAAAAAATGTAGACCTTTATCTAATAGGCCTACTATAGAACTGATTTAATTTTTTTTTAATTTAAAAAAGCAGTAAAATGATTGTTTTACACTGGACATTTTATTTTATTTTTTTACTCTGACTTTTTTTTCGTCTGGGTACAAGTTTTTGAAATAACATTTATTTTTGTGAGTGCAACTGCTTAGTTTGTCTTTTTTAACGTTAATTTAAATACCTAAGTCACAAGTCTGTCTTTAATAAAATCATCTGAATCGCTTTCCACCTATTAGGGCAAGTCCTCAACAGTTGTTTTTTTTTTTTGTTTTGTTAAATAACCTGACAATTTGCAAACAGATTCCATTTAATTCAAAACACTGTAAGCTCTGGGCAAATTCTAGGTTGACGTGTAACTAAAGAATGTAATTATTGGTTTATAATCTGTTCTATGTATGTGTGTGAGATTCTGCACGTTTGCAGTTCATACTGTATGTCCGTTTCAAGTAAAGTTGTTTTTCATGCTATTTGTGCAAAGCATAAAATACAGCGTAGCATATATATTAAGAATGTTGCACTTGTGATTCCTTTGTTAGTATTGAAAGCAAATGGCAGACGTGGCACCTAGAAAACAGAGGGAGCTATAAATACGTCTAAAATAGATTTACAATATTAAATTAATTCAATTAACTAAATTAAAGTTCCCCTGGTACTTTCTATTGCTCAAGTCACCCCCAGTAATGTTTTTTTTTTATACAAAGTATAATTAACACATTTCTTTTAGTTGACATGAAATTCACTAAAGTTTAACAGACATTTGATTTTGCAACATTTAGGCTTTCTTTCATTTTGTTGATTTATCGCAAAGCTTTGACCATATTTTAATGTCATTTAAAAAATATTCTACATATTTGTCATTTAGTGAAACAAAAGGTGTGCATTAGGTATTGCAGAACTGTGAATTATATGAAATGCTTCTGGAAACCCCTCTAGAACAAACCACCCACATATACCTCCTTTTCATGAGATACATTGTAACTTTGATCATTCTTTGTGCTTTTGTGCGCAGGAAGAAGGAAATATAAATGAGATTGCAATCACACACCATGTAAAGGAAGGATGTGAGCGAGCAGACCCTTCACAATTTGAGCTTCTGAAAGTACTTGGACAGGGCTCTTTCGGAAAGGTAAGTTCAAAGTATTGGCTAATTGCAGTATGATGATTGTGTTATGTCTCTCGAATAATGTAAAGTTAATGAAAACAAGTTGGCAATCCTATTTTGTGACATCTGAAGAACCGCATTGCATGAAATATAGAGTTAAAAATATTTAACTTAAAGCAACAGTCCAAGCTGCTGTTTTTTTGTTTTTTTTAGTCTTATTTTCCCCCCTTTAATATGTGCATGAATACAATCCACACAATGATAAGTAATCAGCTAAGTTGCCGATCGATCTGTTCTCCTGTGATCGATCGGTGAAGATTCGGTTTGGTGGTTCAATGGCTGTCAGTGCAGCAGAAGAGGACTAAGGCCGGGGACATGGTAAAAAATACAGCGCTGAACCAGGAAACTTACCTCCTGCATCCGGCATGTGTGGGGCTTTGGTAGACGCTTCCGCAGGCGTGCGGAGGTGTGTGCAATTGCAGCCGACAGATTCATTTAATTTTTCGCGTTGAGGGAAGCGGATGGCCGGTCACGTGACCGGCAGAAGCCAATGGCACTCTGTGACGTGGCGCGCTAGCCCCGCCTCCCGCCCGCCTCACAAGCACGCTCGCTGACGCTCATGCCAGGACACACAAAAGCTCCTGCTTGAGCAGGAGAGCGTGAGAGTCAGCGCTGTATTTTTTACCATGGCCCCGGCCTAAAGATGCAAAGTTCTGTTGGGAAGATCATGTGACCAGGAAGTCGCTAGATACAATTGGTGCACTGCTAGAGAGAGGGCAGGGCTCAAAAAGGGGTGTGCCAGAGCCTGTTTCAGAAGAGGAAAGGGATGACTGAAAATTGTTGCTATAGAAACAAAAAATGCTTATTACATTATAATACATTAAAAATGTCATTCACTGTGGTTTAAAAAAAATGCTGCAAGTATTTTCTCATAGTACAGAACTGATTTATTATTAAAAAAAAAAAAAAGCTAGGATATTGCTTGGTCTGCAGCTTTAACACGCCTAAAAACAATTTTTAAGATTATAATATTTTTGGACTACTGATGTATAATTAGAGCAAAAATAAGAAAAGTTATGAATAGTAGTTTGATTGCAGCAGTTTATCATAGTTTAGTAATTCATACTTTGGTGCCCACTGCCATCACTAAAGGTTTTTTACCCCCTTCCTTTCTTACTGTCTATGAAGAATGTTTGGCAGGCACTGAAATATGACTAATCATTACTCTAGTTTCAATCCTAGAACATGACTTGTGTTACAATACAGTCATTTTTGTTAGGAAATAGCTTAACGTGGTAAAACAAAGGAAGTCTTCTACGACACTAAATATGAACTTCTGTATCAATGGGTTTTGTCTCCTCATTTCAGTGCTGTTTTTATAAGAAATATCGGGGGAGATGCATCAAGTTCTGATAAGCAGTATCAGAGCTGAATCCCGCATTAACTGCCATTGAAGTCAATAGCAGTTCATGCAGAAGCAAGCTATGATACCTCTTATGAAGCCTGGCCAGTGAGCCTGTCTGACACCAATCTGTCACAACTTCCTTTTTCCAAACCCCTTCAGCACTAGACACTGAAGGAGTTTATTAAACGAAGTCTCTTTCCATTCACTGTTTTCATTCAGTCATATTACAACCAGAAATATGTTAACTGCTACCAACTTTTGGAAAGTAATCGATATAGTAATATAACCTGATACTGGATCGTTTTGAAAAGTGTAATTTTCCATACAAAGTGCTCTTTTTCAAGAAGAAGCCCTTTCCTTACCATTGGTGGTCTACAAGATCCTAGTAATGTGATAACGCTCTACAGCAATATGGCTTAGGTCAGGGTTGGGCAAATCCAGTCCTCCAGGGCGACCAAAAGGTCAGGTTTTCAGGATATCCGGCTTAAGCTCAGGGGCTGCAGTGTTCGACTCAGCCACCTGTGCTGAAG
This sequence comes from Ascaphus truei, assembly GCF_040206685.1. NCBI lineage: Eukaryota > Metazoa > Chordata > Amphibia > Anura > Ascaphidae > Ascaphus > Ascaphus truei. The sequence goes on along the minus strand of NC_134485.1, from coordinate 74,884,852 downwards.
CAGGGATATCATTAAAATCTGACCTACTGGTGGCCCTTGAGGATTGGAGTTACCCACTCCTGCCTTAGGCCGCGCTTATAGTGCCAGCGACGCGACTGATGACGTCGCCATAGCGAAAGTTAGATTTTAAATTTAGGCAACGTTGCTGGCTACAAGGCCAGTGACATCAGAAAAGGGGGAGGGCCGAGGCACGGAGAAGCTCCTGATTGGCTGCAAGGGGAGACAGTCGCCGAAAAAAATCAAATAACAGTGACTACCAGATTTTTGGTAGCACTGTCGTTCCGTTGCTGCCGCATGCACTATAAGGCTGCGTCCATAGAGGGGGGGAGCATTGCTGAACAGCGCTGACGCGGAGGCTCGCCTGCTGAAGCTGTGCGATTTCATGCACATGCAGGCGAGCCAGCGGGCGCGATCGGGAGGCGGGGAGAGGCGGGGCGTTGACGTCGCTGGGCCAATCGCCCGTGACACACTGACGTCAACGTCACGGCGCCATGACGTTGACGCTGCTTCGCGCTGATTGGATGTTTTCAGCCGACAGCGCGCTGCAAAAACAGCTTGGCTGTCGGCTGAAAAATCCAACTCCTCAGTACGCCTGCGGACGCTCGCGTGAGCCCCCTCTAAAGACATCCTCATTGATGATGCCGGGGCTCAGCGCGGAGTGTTCGCACGTCTCGGCGCTGCTTTTCCTTCTATGGACGCAGCCTAAGTGCACACGACGGCGACAATGCATTTGTTTTGACGCGACTGCCGCGTTTCCGTCACTATAAGCGCAGCTTTAGGATGACAAGTAATAGTGAGACTACCAAACAAATGAAGTAAAACATTGAGGGGTTGAATGTAGCTAATGGTATAGTTACATAGTTACATAGTAGATGAGGTTGAAAAAAGACGTATGTCCATCAAGTTCAACCTATGTTAAATTTAGACAACAGATACTTTATCCTTTATTTATACTTACTCATTGATCCAGAGGAAGGCAAACAAAAAACCCCAGTGACATATCCAATGATATCTCATAAGGGGAAAAATAAATTCCTTCCTGACTCCAAGAATTGCCAATCGGATTAATCCCTGGATCAACATCCTTCCCATGTATACTTATTTGGTATATCCCTGTATACCTATCCCACCTAAAAAGATGTCCAACCTTTTTTTTGAACAAATCTATTGTATCTGCCATCACAGTCTCCATGGGTAATGAATTCCACATTTTAACTGCCCTTACTGTAGCTAGCCTCGCCTCATAAGTTAGATTGTCCATCCCCTTTATTAATTTGGTGGCTCTTCTCTGCACTCTCTCTAGTTCCATAATGTATTTTCTTAGGATTGGTGCCCAAAATTGTTCTCCATATTCAAGGTGTGGTTTTACTAATGCTTTGTAAAGGGGCATGATTATGTTTACTTCCCTTCCATCCATTCTCGTTTAATGCAAGATAAGATCTTGTTTGCCTTTGCAGCTACTGCATGACTTTGGGCACTATTGCTAAGCATGCTGTCTACAAGCACTCCTAAATCTTTCTCCATCAAGGATTCCCCCAATATATCCATTTAATTTGTAAGTCGTCTTTTTATTCTTGCACCCCAAATGCATAACCTTACATTTATCTGTGTTAAACCTCATCTGCCATTTTACCTGCCCACGTTTCCAGTCCTTCTGAAGAGAAATGACATCCTGCTCTGATTCTATTACCTTACACAATTTAGTATCATCAGCAAAGATGGAGACTTTGCTCTCAATGCCAACCTCAAGGTCATTAATAAACAAGTTAAAAAGCAGTGGTCCCAGTACCGATCCTTGAGGTACTCCACTCACGACTTTAGCCCAACCTGAAAAAGTTCCATTTATGACAACCCTCTGTTGTCTGTCCTTTAACCAGTTTTCAATCCAGGTGCATATATTATTACAGAGTCCAATTGTCTTTATTTTGTACACCAACCTCTTGTGTGAAACCGTATCAAAAGCCTTTGCAAAATCTAAGTAGACCACATCAACTGCATTACCCTGGTCTAAATTCCTATTTGCCTCCTCAAAGAAACAAATAAGGTTAGTATCATAGGAGTATAGCTACAGATTCTTGGGCGCATTTTGTGGAGTTTCGTTTCCTTATTGCGATACAAAAGAAAGAACCAGAATTGAGTCGTCCTGTGAGACTGTTTTGTACTTAGTATTTTTTTTATCAGGCTTACGATACTTTTCTTTTTTTTTTTTAGAGGTTACTTTTGGAGAACATGAGTTTATTTTGTGACTTGGAGAGTTTATCCTGTAGCAATAGATAATTGACGTAGAACAGTGCTTGAACAAAGCCACAGAGATCACATGACGATGCAGAATACTCTGGAAAAATATCAAGTAGATTAGGGGTCTAGTTATGTTTTTGATTTAATAAGTATTACATTCTGCAAAACGGATGTCTTTAATAAAAAATATTTTGAAATCTTACAATCTAAGTATTGCAATATCAGTTAAATGTACTACTAGAAATACTCTCACAGGTGATCTGACCGTCAAGGTAAGAAACATCTTTCTAGCATTTAGAAGTGAGTTCTCCCTTTTTAAGAATAGAAGAGAAATCCTGATAAGTTGAGTTCATTACACATGGTAAAGGGTTAGTTACTGTGGGACCTGCGTGATGAGGTTCATCTTGGCATTAGTAAGCCAAGAGAGGTGGTGGGGATGCTCTTTAGTGCATGGGTATAATAATGGCTGTGTGATTGGAGGCAAAGCTCGATTATAAAAACCTGTGTATATATGTATATATGTATGTGTGAGTGTGTGGTGATGTTTCCCCCACCCTCTGGGAGGTGAGACTGCTATTGAGTGTAATGTGGTGCGTTTTGCCTGTTGGCTCACAGGAGGCCTGAACCTCCGCTGCTGGGAGCCTGGGGTGTACCTGGTTGGTTCCGGTGACAGCGCCTCCACCCGAGAAAGATCCAGGCAGTTCCGGATAACCCCTCACAGGACCCAATACAATAAATTCACATTATAGTATATATTGACAGGTTTACTGAACATGCAACTTATAACCAGAGCAAGTAATACAACTATCCCATACATCTGTGTACACAGAATGCAGTAACTCCACAATACTCCGTTGCAGGGGGCACCAGTGTCCCAGTGTCCAGCCCCAATTCTCTCCCACCCCAACTGTGTGTGACAGCACTGCCCCACAGTAACAGTGTATCGTTGCTGCAGCACCCGGTATCACTGAGGGAGGAAAGAGGCCCGTCTGTCCCACGCCGTCAGCGATGGTGTGTGCCTCTACGTGGGGTGGACTCCAGCTGAAGTGTCCCACCTTAATAGCCTCTGCCTTGCGGTGGTTGTCTGAGCCCATACACCCACACCCCACACACATACATACATACTCATATACACAAGTGTGTGTGTGTGTCTGTATGTGTATATATATATACATACATACATACATATACACACACCCCCCATCACATTTTACATTATGGTGGGTGAAAAAGGCAACAAGAAACCTCCACCGTATTTTACAAGTGATCTTTATGTATGTGTATATTTTACTTTTTATAAAGATATAATCTGCCCTGTTAATGCCGCTGTCATTCTTCTGCCTCTGAAACCATGCCTGCAGTCGTGCATGACCACAGTTTATTTTGGAGAGCAGCTTCCCCAGATTTGTCACAGATTGGCATGAAGAAGCTGGCAATCCTTGCCGAGCCCAGGAAAGTTGTGCTCCAAATGTTGTTGTGGCATCACTCCACTCCCAGGTGAGAGGTGATCCTTCCACCTGGTAAATTATTAGGCTGAGGGAGGAAGAAGAAAAGGAAGTCGTGGCCACTAGCACACAGTAGATCAGTGCCCGTCTGCAAGTCCTGACTAGGCCTCTGCTTCACGGGGCATTTCCTTGATGCTGCCGAGGAACTCTATTGATGGGCACCGATGCAGTTGACCTCAGAATAACAGAGGGGTCGGAAAGAGACAGGCAGCTGAAAGAGGTGGCAGTTCACCTCCCATGCATAATGTCAAAACCCTGATAGCTTAAGGAACTCTTCTTTTGAACTTAGAGATGAGTTAATAATGATGGAGTTGCATGTCTTGTGTAATGTAACAGAATTAGAACTTGGAAATTAGATTGTGTTAATGACCTGCAGACGAGTATTGAATGCCATTGAAATACATTTTCCAATCCAGCCAATATGTACACATAAGTGTACGGACCTATTTTTATTTTTTTGTTCAGTGTCCGAACTTGGCTTGTTCCCGTTCTAGTTATGCCAAGTCTCGCATGACCCAGAGGAGCAGAACAGGAAATGTTAAGAAAATAACTATGCATGTCACAGCAAAGAAAACTCACGTCTCTGCAGTGCTTCTGTTCCTATTGCTCCCTTGTGGCTGTTACCTCCCATGTTTTCACTTAAGTGAGATCTGTGCAGTCAGTTCTTCTATTTGCTTTTAATAACCTTGTATGACGTTTTCAACACAGGTGTTTCTGGTGCGAAAAATCTTAGGATCGGACGTTGGGCAACTATATGCAATGAAGGTACTAAAGAAAGCCACACTTAAAGGTAAATGCATGAGCTATATTTACATTGTACACAATTAATTTGGACAACATATAATACAGATGGAGGTAATAACCTTAAACGGATTTCCAGTCCATGGGACCAGAGATTTAATAAAGGATGTCCTTTTAATTCATTCTAACGATTGGCATATCAAATCAGTGAAATAAAGAAGCACTCCCTATAACAGCCGGTATCTTGCCACGGTGGCACGTCATTCCAATCAAGGAGAAGATTAATGCCAACACAGTGAAAATCTTTTGTCCACTCATTTTATCTTATGTGAAAGCAAAGTAGATTTTCTAAACAAATTCCCATAAAGCACTTTCTAATCATGCTTAAGATTTTTTTAATATAATTATTTTTTTTTTTTTTGTAGTACTGTACCGGTTAAAATGGTAGCAACTGCAGTGACATTGGCAGCAGCAGTCCATAAAACATGGTGATCTTCTGAAATCTGTAAGATCACATCACTTCAGTTCCCGGTTAATTGATTAATTAGAAATTCCCATGATCTAAAACATGGCCACCAACAGGTCAGGTTTTCAGGATATCCATTCTTCGGCACAGGTGTCTCAATCAGTGTCTCGGTCAATGATTTAGCCACCTGCGCTGAAGCAGGGATATCCTTAAAACCTGACCTGTTGGTGGCTCATGAGGACTGGAGTTGGCCGCCCCTGATGTACAGCTACATCCTTAATAAAACTTGCCTTGCTCCTTTAAAAGTTATGCAGTCGGTGAACGTACACTCCTTGATGACTTTTATGGCTCATCAAGCAGTAATGGAATGCAGTCTACAGGTATTTTTCTCCGGGTCCAATATCACGGCTATATTTCGATAGTATGCACTAATAATACAATTGGGCTTTGACTTCTTTTTCCAGTCCAATTATGTAAGCTTGACTCTTAGTTTTTTATTGTTTGTGTCCTGTTCTGTTTTTATAGATGTGGCCTTTACACCAGCTTTACAAACCTTGTTTATTTATACAATGTTTTACCAGGAAAAAAATACATTGCATTACCTCTTGTATTGAAGTATAAGTCTTGGGCATAGAGTAAAGTTGACATTACATTATATTAGGTGTCTGTGGTATCAGAAGAGATTGTTAAAGTCATTGCACATGGTATTACCTTGCCAGTTATTGCCACTGCTTGGTAGGTGGCTTTGTGGAAGTACAGGCATACCCCGGTTTAAGTACACTCACTTTAAGTACACTCGCGAGTAAGTACATCTCGCTCAATAGGCAAACGACAGCTCACGCATGCGCCTGTCAGCACGTCCTGAACAGCAATACCGGCTCCCTACCTGTACCGAAGGTGCGCGCAAGCGGGGGGACTATAGAGCCTGTTACACATGCCTTATTTACATCAGTTATGCTCGTATATGATGATTGTTGTACAGTACATGCATCGATAAGTGGGAAAAAGGGAGTGCTTCACTTTAAGTACATTTTCACTTTACATACATGCTCCGGTCCCATTGCGTACGTTAATGTGGGGTATGTCTGTACCTTACATGTGCAATGCTAGGGCACTGTCCCTGATGAGGGCTGTGGCAGAGCCTGCAATGGGAGGTCCCATGCCATCTAAAGGCATTGCCACACTAAAAGGAATGGTGTAAATTAAATCAAATGGTGTAACCAGAAGAAACTGGCAGCCCAGGGTGGACCCCTAATCTTCTAATAATTAAATCCAAGAAAATTGGTATTAATTACATATGTAACATGGCTATTGATGTAATTCAGGTTTTCGAAAAGGGAGAAAAGGTTTGTTTACTTTGAGTAAGACAAGGTATTTTAATCTGTCTCTCTATGGGCTGTTGATATTTAAATATTAATGGGAATACCCCTTAAAATCTGTTTTTTATTTTTTTTTATTTTTTTTTTTTTAATTCTTTCTACTTTTAATCTTGAAACAGTTGGGATCTGTTCAATTTTTTTTGGTTCTGCTGGCATAGAAACAGTAATGTTTTTCATAGTTTGGGAGGGGTGCAAATCTGATAACATTCAGAAGCCGTTCTCAGACTTTATATTTTATGCTTTTTCTCACCTCCAGTTCGAGATCGTGTTAGGACAAAAATGGAGCGTGATATTTTGGTGGAAGTTAATCATCCATTTATTGTCAAATTGCACTACGGTGAGTAATAGGTTTTTGACTGGTGATCGAATAGCACCAGCTGTTAAAATGTCACATCCTGCTCTCAGATCATTCCTTTGCTTGTGGTTTAACTTTTGCAGAGAATGCAAATAATTTTCTGAACAGTTTGCCTCCAAAATAACAAGTTATTCCCATTTGAAGCCTACTGTACTGAGTGTAGGTCTTTGAAATTGAATGATAGTGTTCATTTTCCTTATTTTTGGAGCACACAGGCCTTACACCCAAAAGCATTATTTTGCATCAAAGGAGGATCCTGTCAAATGATATAAATGGATTTTGTATGGTAGACGGCTCCGGGGCACTCAAGGGTTAAACAGCAAAGTAGTAGATGAAAATATAGCTTTGCTTTGTATGGGTGCAAGTAGAATGGACCTCTGCCACCATACCTCCTAAAATTGATATATAGCGAGAAAGGGTCTCTTAGGCTTCAAACGTCTCCCGGCTTTAGTCTTTTTCTGTATATTGTTGGAGTAAACACACATCCTGTTTTTTTCATAACTAGAGGTCTGTGGACATCTTTCACTAAAGGCATTTAGTATGGCGAACTCCTTTAATGTGGTCAAATATATAGCCATATATTGTATATTTTTAAAACACTTTAGAAGTGTTATTGACTTCCTTAAAAAGGTTAAATATTGTTCTCAGCATTTATCTGTTTGGTGCCAAGTAATTACGTTCTGTTTGGCCAAACACAGAAAAGGTGTGAATTAACGATCACAAAAGGGATTTGTAAATGATCATAAAACCCCCTAAAAGCATTTGGTTGCAACGCTATGATTAAAAGTTGAAAATACATTTTTAAATACTACTGTAGTAGGAAAAAAGGTGTGAATTACTTTAGCTACATTAAACTTCTGAAATGTCACTTCTATTCCTTCGCTGAGGGACTGCTACTTTAATTGGTTAATCTTGTATTTCCCAGAGTTAGTTGCACCTTTTTGCATCTTTTTTTCTTTTTTCTTTCAGCTTTCCAAACAGAAGGCAAGCTGTACCTAATTTTGGATTTTCTCAGGGGTGGAGATTTGTTTACACGCTTATCCAAAGAGGTAAATTCTTTTAGAATTGAAAGAATATTCATTGTTCTGATTTTTTTTCACCATGTAAATACAATTAAACAATCTGTTGTGGTTTCCTAATAAGATGTATTGTTATATACTTGAGGGACACACAATGCAGGTGAAAACTGGTTACAAAAAACTTCATCTTAAGATTTAGCTGCTCTGGTTTTAATAAAGCAATCGTGCCAAATGCTTGACCAAGTAGCACCTTTAAAACTAAGGCTGCGCTTATAGCGACAGCGCCGCAACGTCCGTCAAAACAAATGCATCGCCGCCGTCGCATGCGCTTATAGTACGCGCGGAGCGACTGCTTGGTCGCGATTGCTGGAAGTCATCTCTATTTGATTTTTCCTGCGGCCACAGCCTGACGTCGCATCGAAGGCACTATAAGCGCAGCTTAATGAAGAACTGCTGCACTCACCCTGTTGCTTTTGTCTATAAGAAGAACCAATCAGTTTTGCAATTCTAGATTAAAATGTATTTTAATGTTCTAATATTTATGGATGAAACATTGGCTAATGTGTTACTGTTCACATTTATATTTCTTTAAGAAAGTCACACATTTGTGAAAATGGGGCATGTATTGGTTCTATTTAGTTTAAAAAGCTAACTTTCACAAACTTTGCAGAAACTAGAAATAAATGTGAAACTATATTAAGACTTGTTTCTATCTTGACTCATTTCTGTAAAGTAAGGCCTCGGGCATGGTCAGCGCTTATGCGCTGATCCGTGCTGAGGCGCGCTGCTGCTCGGCACTGAGCCCCTGCAGCCGCAATGAGGGCGGCTTTAGCAGGAGCTCGCGCACGCGTCAGCACGCTTGGGGAAGCGTGTGTCTGACGGAGTTTTGAAATTTCCCCGCTTGCCGGAGCGCAGGGCCGGTCACGTGAGCGGGTCGCCCAATGAGGGCGAACCAGCTCCGTGACGTCACTGGCCCGCCCCCAGACCCGCCCCCGACACGCCGCGCTGTGTAAGGCCAGGGAAAGCACCGCTGTCCCTGAGCCTCAGCGTGCCTCCGCACAACTAGAACAACTATGTCCCAGGCCTAAGATATGTTCAATCCAATGTCATACCTCTGGCATGAGCTATGTTGCCTGGTAAAATAGTATAAAGGATAAAGCTTTGACCCTGCTTCTGCCAGCTCATCAGGTGCTGGTGGCCCTTGTAAACACGTTGTTGAGGGCCAAATACAATCTTGGGTAGCTGTAAATTGTGCCAATACCTCTGATGCAATCTTTGTAAGCAGTGAAAGGCCTAATGAGAGAGGGATCTGTATATGTATGTTTACCATTGGTTGGCAACAGGCACCTTCCCTCTCTCCGGAGTGCAGAGGGAGGGCAGAGGTTGATGGTGTGGATTGCAACTTTTCCCCAATCCCTCAGCTGCCTTATGACAGTTGCCCACTCCCCTCCTGTGCTAATCACTAGCTCCCAATATGAGATGGGAGGGGCTAGGGGAAAAGCTTCTACCCACCGCTTTAATGTCCCTTCTGCCCATATTTCTATATGTGGGTAATGTGAGGCCCTTTTTAAGGGCTGCATCTGCACCCCATGAAGTATATCGTGTTTCCTGCCACTGTTCTATACCCTGCTCCCTGTTTGAAAATGCTGAAGTCAAAACTACTACAGTACTTCCAGTATATTTGTATCTGCAATACTCCAAACAGTTGGCCAGTTAATGTCACATTAACGGTTTTGTGTCCATGATCTATAATGTCTAAATGTTGGGATCTCCAATCTTGATATTAGTGGGAAATATCCACATTGTACATCCATGTGAAATTGGATATCGATTTGTGACTTGACCTTAAAATGCATACTTCATGTATAACAGGACATAATATACTGTATAATGTAAGGTGTGCTCTTGTTATCACCAGGTTTATTCTCAATCTACACTTTTGTCAGCTCAATAACTAGCTCTTTGCTAGATGTGGAGTGATATGAAGTGTGAGCATGCACATTGGATGTGTTGTGGTAGGGTTTGTGCAGTGCTACATGAGAACTAGACACAGCTGCCATGCTGATTAATAAAATGTGGTATAACTGGTTAGTGCGGTTTTTCAACGTTCAGGTTCACTAACCAATTTTGACAAGCCTGATAAGGAGTTTCTTACTTGTTCTTCCTCCCATACTTTTTTTTTATGCACTGAGAAATAGCACCCTTGTGGAACTTATTATATACCATAAATCAAATAGTCTGGTCATCTCTCCCAAACTCGGTGCAGATTTTTTTGCCGGTTTTAAACAAGTTTTTGTTGGGCTTTTGTGAGTCACAACACCATTTTTTTTTTTTTTTTTTTTTTAATTATATCACATTTCCCTAACAAGTACACAAAGCAAAGACTGTGCATAAACCGTCCACATAATCATAGGTTGACTATACCAAATACTTGTTTGGTTCCTCCGTGGATTAACTTCACTGGCTCATAGGTTTCCACTTCAAGCTCCAGTCGTAAAATCCTTATGAGCAATGTCTTCTGAGGGGATAAGGCTAAGGCCCCGCTCCCAGAGTCGGCGCACCCGCACTGCAGACAGGCGGTGCGCTGACATACACAGACCGCGATATGCGGTCTGTAGGGAGCGGGAGGTGGGCGAGAGTGGGAGGTTTGACAGGGAGGGGGGGCGTGGCTTGAGCGGAGGGACCCGCTACTCCCCCCCCCTCCCTCCCTCCACGGGCTCGGGCTGGAGCTGCTGAGGGTAAGTATTAAACACGCAGGCACTCATACATACACACACACACACACACACACACACACACACAGGCAGGCACTCATACATACACACACACACACACACACACACACACACACAGGCAGGCACTCACACACACACACACACACACACACAGACAGAGGCAGGCACTCAGGCACACACATAAACACACACACACACACACAGACAGGCACTCAGACACACACACAGACAGGCACTCACGCTTTCACTCCACACTCCTCCCCGCTCCCCGAAGCCTCTCCTCCTCCCGAAGCCTCCCCTCCCCATTGGCTCACAGCCACACCACGTGATGCGTCAACGCTAGACATCACCATTTTCTTGTGTCCCCTAGCGGCTGACGCGCCACAGCGTGTAGTGCTCTGTGCCGCCAGAGGGGACCGGGACCGGCTCGCGAGGATTCCCCTGTTGGTGGGGAACTCGCGACATGGCCGCCCGTGCCAACGAGCGCAGCGGGACCGAGGCCTAAGAGGTGTGCAGTGGAGTTAACATTTATATTTTTCCTCAGATGAAGCCTGCACTATTTGAACCTATGTAGCCACACTGCTTCTTTTTTTTTTTCAAGAAGGGTTCCTAATGTGGCAATTCTGTTTTCTATTATTAGGTTATGTTCACTGAAGAAGATGTCAAGTATTACCTGGCAGAATTAGCACTGGCTTTAGACCATCTGCATTCACTTGGAATAATATACCGGGACCTTAAGCCAGAAAAGTAAGACATTACATTAACAAATTCCTTTAATTTACTTTGGACCCAAATGTAAGCACAGCCCTTGAAATTGCAGATTTGGTTAGTGTGATTGGTGTCAAAAAAGTTTTCATACAAATTGCCTTTAATTACCATTTGTCAACTTTAAATGATTGAAAAAAAAATGTGTAATGGCCTCCATAATGATTTTAAACGTGTTTAACGCTCCTTATTACTCCTCCTTAGGCACCTACCAGATTTCTGTTCTCTGTTTGGTAGGGTGACCAAATTTTTCCCAGCAAAAACCAGGACAAATGTTAGCGCCGACTGCACATGCACGATCGGCGCTTCCTGGCTGCTCGTGAACTGCAAGTGCCCATCGCGCATGCGCACAAGCAGCCTGGAAGTGCCAATCGTGCATGCACGGTCGGCAAGCACTCTTCACACGTGCAGTCGCCGCTCGCCAGAACAAATCTGGGACAGAGCCCGAAAAAGTCGGGACAGAATCCCAAAAAACGGGATTTCTGGTCACCCTACTATTTGGTGAGCTCCTCAATTAGCTACTAACAAAAGGAGTTTGTAGTTTATATTCTGTTATGTTGTTGTTGTTTGTGCTTTACACACTTGGTCTTTTGGGCCTACATTTGCAAAGCTTATCTTAGGAACAAATGTAACATCACAATGTGAGTTCTTTTGGCACTGCTGGACTATGGTGGTAAACCATAATCCTTTCTCCATTCCATACTAGGCCAAAGTGTGATTTGATAACGTTCAGAGCCATTGTGTTTCTGTACCATTTCCAGTTACTGTGAAATAGGAACTAGAGGGGGGGTATTTATATCCCCTAAACAGTCTGAAAACATTGCTTTATGGCTAATGGTGATTTTCTTCCTTTTTCTAGCATATTGCTTGATGAAGAGGGACACATCAAGTTAACCGGTGTGTACAAAATGTTTTTTATTTAAAAGCAAAAAAAGATGGGAAAGTTAAAAAAAAAAAAAATAAAGTGGACAAATGATAGAGGACAGAAGCTGGCCCTCTAAACTATAGATTGATTTGTCAAAACTTTTGTTCCAGATTTTGGTCTCAGTAAAGAGTCTATTGACCATGAAAAGAAGGCATATTCCTTCTGTGGCACAGTGGAATACATGGCTCCGGAGGTAGTAAATCGCCGGGGCCACACGCAGAGCGCAGACTGGTGGTCTTTTGGTGTTCTTATGGTAAGCTTCCTGATTAACAATTAAAAACATTGTGTTATCATGTCATTCTTGTTCACTTGAACCAGTACAACTGTATTTCACCTATCGTCCATTTCAGAAAGTAGGCAAGCTTGTCTTTGTGTTTATTTGTAAGTGCCGGAGTCTTCATTTTTCTGTTTATCAGTATCATTTTGCCAATTCTGCTAAGAAGTAAATCTGACTCTCTTAAAGAAGAACTCCTGGGGACAAGCTTTTTTTTTTTTTTTTAATAGGTTTGAAGCAGGGGGTCTCCGGAGCTGCACCGCGTTGATTTTAGCTCTGGGGATCCCCTGCTTCCTGAGATACTTGCCTCTGAAGGGGGTGCCAGTATCTCTGCGCAGTTTAAAAGTCCTGCAAGGGATGATGTCATGGCTTCCTATTGGCCAGCGAGACATTTAAAGCTGCCATTCCCCAGCGGTGCCTCTTTAAGAATAACTGCTGTTGTGCTTTAGTGTGCCACATCGAAAACAAGGGAAATAATTGCAGACAGGCTCCTGAAGGCAGTAGTGGCAGGAGCAGATTACACAGACGTGGTGAATATTACATTTATTAAACAGACCGTGAGTTGGTAAAAGAAGCCAAGAAAAGGGTTTAGTTAACTAATATAAAGGAATAATTTGCTTCTCCTATTAACACTGCTCTAGCAGCACGCAGTTCCTTAGTCATTCTGTGTTCATTATTATTATACCTGCAGGTGTCTGCCATCTGCTTTTGGTGCGAATACTAATCATACACGCTGGCTTTTTCTATCCAGTAACTGTGTAATGGCTCCACTTGGCAAACCTAGAAATAAACTTAACACACATTTAATCTTTTTAATGTGTACAATTTTATTTTTTTATCAAGATAAATCATTTAAACTGTTTTATGCAGTATTTTTATAGCTCATTCCAAAACCTGACGTTGCATAAACTGAAATTGTCCGTGTCCTTCAGCAAATTGATGTATAAATCCTTTCCGATGACAAAATGTACAAATTGCTCTTATTTTATCTAGGTTATTACCGTTTTGTTTTTTTTCCCCCCAATAAAGTCCATTTCTATAACTTTTGGGGTAGAATAAAATCTGCATGTTTTCAAGATGAACTGTCTTTTTCGCATGGCCTTTTTGTGATTAGATTAGTAATAATTTTATAGGCAAGTCCCGGAAGTTGGCATGTACATTTTACCCCGAGCTAGAAAATGATTTTTGTAAGAACAAGTGGAGAATTTACAGGATAAATATTACAGGTGGTTGTAACTCCATTTTATTTTTATCCAAATGGCCCACTGCCGAGGATTTTTTATTTTTTTTTTTTATTTTTTTTAAATATCATTATTTGTGGTTTAATATGCTTGTACATCCTAATTTCAGTGTCTCGAAGATAAAAGTAGCTGATTGAGTTCCTGTTTAAAATGCAGAGTGGTTGATATAAATTACGATACAATATTTATCGGTGTTAACAGCAGCAAAGTTGTTTCAGACAGTGATGCATTGGACACTGAAAACATTGTTCTACTGTAGCACAACATATAGGTCTATACCTGAAAACTGTTCAGTTTTTAAATCTCTTAAAACATGGGTGGCCAACTCCAGTCCTCAATGGCCACGAACAGGTCAAGTTTTCAGGATATCCCTGGTTCAGCACAGGTGGCTGTCTTTGACTGAGCCACCTGTGCTGAAGGAAAGAGAGCCTTAAAACCTGACCTGTTAGTGGCACATGAGGACTGGTGTTCGCTACCCCTGTCTTACAAGATAACTGTGTGGAAGTGAGTGCAGGTGACTGATTTATTTTATTCTCTCCCCAGTTTGAAATGCTAACTGGTACCTTACCCTTCCAAGGAAAAGACCGAAAAGAAACCATGACCATGATTCTCAAGTGAGAGCAATTACGTTTTACAAGCAGATAGCGAATACTTTTTTTTTGTGCAGAAATAATCTGGCTTAAAGCAGCAGTTTCTCCCCCACCCCCTTATTTTGAACTGCACTATTTTCAGCTCAGAAGACCCCCTGGTCCCCAAAATGCATACTGGCAAAGCTAGCGCCGGTACTTCCTGGTTGTTTAAATACCAGTGTCACACAGGCCAAAAGAAAGCCGCTATGGAAGAGGTCACTGTTTCCTATTGACCCACGTAATGCGCGAGATTTAGATTTCCACTTTGTATGTGTCTTTTATTTATATATAGCGCCATCAATTCACATAGCGCTTCACAGTAGTAATACACATGACAATCATATAAATACCAAATAATACAAATAACAGATCATGGAAATAAGTGCTTCAGACATAGAGCTGAAGAGCTTACAATTTAATTGGTAGGAGGAACATACAGATAAGATACAGTAGGAGGGCATACTGGTAAGTGCGTCTGCATGGGGCCAAGTTTTATGCATCAGGTGTATAGTATTAGCCACGGAGCTACTCGTATGCTTCATTAAGCAGATGTGTTTTAAGGTGGGTCTTAAAGGTGGATAGAGAGAGTGCTAGTCTGGTATTGAGGGGAAGGGCATTCCAGAGGTGTGGGGCAGTCAGTGAGAAAGGTTTAAGGGCTTTGGATACAAAGGGGGTAGAGAGAAGACATCCTTGAGCAGAACGCAAGAGTCGGGATGGTGCGTAGCGAGAAATTTAGCTGAGATGTAAGGAGGGGCAGAAAAGTGTAAAGCTTTAAAAGTGAGGAGGAGAATTGAATTCGTTATACAGGATTTGATAGGAAGCCAGGAGAGGGATTTCAGCAGTGGAGGCCCCAAGACAGATTTAGGAAAGAGTAGCGTGATTCTGGCAGCAGCGTTTAGGATAGATTGTAGGGGAGACAGGTGAGAAGCAGGATGTCCGGACAGCAGGAGGTTACAGTAATTGAGACGGGAGAGAATGAGAGCCTGAGTCAGAGTTTTAGCAGTCGAGCAAAAGAGGAAAGGGCTTATTTTTGTGATATTGCGGAGGAAAAAGCGACAGGTTTTAGATACGTTTTGAATGTAATAGATGAATAAAGTGTAACTCCTAGGCATTGTGCATGCGCTACTGGGTGTATGACTGAACTTCCAACAGTAATGTGGAAGAAGGTAGTGGGGCTAGGTTTGGGAAGAAGTATGAGGAGCTCTGTTTTTGTCATGCTAAGTTTGTCGGGGGAGGGCCATCCAGGATGATATCGCGGAGAGTCATTCAGAAACTTTGGTTTGTACAGCAGGTGTAAGGTCAGGGGTTTAAAAGTAAGCATAGAGGTGATATTTGAACCCAAGAGATGTGATTAGGTCACCGAGTGATTGTGTACAAAGAAAAGAGGAGAGGTCCCAGGACAGAGCCCTGGGGTACCCCCACTTAGAGGTCAATGGAGGAGGAGGTGTTTGAAGAAGAGACCTGAAAGTACGATGGGAGAGGTAGGATGAGATCCAGGATAGAGCTTTGTTACGAGTACCAAGAGTATGGCGAATGTGAAGGAGGGTGGTCTACCACATCAAATGCTGCAGAGAGGTCAAGTAATATGAGCAGAGTGTAATGACCTCTGTCTTTGACAGCATGCAGGTCATTGGTTATTTTAGTGAGGGCTGTTTTGGTCGAGGGAGCAGTATGGAAGCCAGATTGTAGAGGGTCTAGGAGAGAATAGCTGTTGAGAAAATGGAGCAAGCGAGAGAATACAAGGTGTTCAAGGAGTTTAGAGGCAAAAGGCAGGAGGGAGACCGGCTGATAGTTGGAAAGACGGGTAGGGTCAGGCTTGCTGTTTTTGAGTTATGGTATGACTTGTTTGAAGGAGGCGGGAAAGGCACCAGAGTAGAGGAAGGAGTTAAAAATGTTTGTGAGCGTAGGGATTATAGTAGGTGCAAGAGGTTTTAGGAGATGGGAGGGAATGGGGTCAAGAGGGCAAGTGGTAGAGGGAGAAGAGGCGATCAACAGTGACACATCCTCCTCTGAGACAGTGGAAAAAGAGTCAAGGAAGGCAGGAGGAGAGTTAGGAAGAGGTGTAGGATGGGAGGAAGAAACAGAGGGGATGTCCTGATTTATGGATTCCACCTTTTCCTTGAAATAGTAAGCAAAGTCCTGAGGTGAGATGGAGGAGGAAGAAGAGGCAGCTGAGGATGGTCGGAGTAGATTGTCAAAGACAGAGAAGAGTCGGCGTGGGTTAGACTTGTGCGTGTTGATTAGTTGAGAAAAGTAGTTTTGTTTAGCCTGAGTATAACGAAAAAAGTGACAGAGGTCACTAAAGTCCCCTATTGGTTGCACTCAAGGCAGAAACAAATTACATAACTAAAAGATATAAATATCCTCAGTATGGGCTTAAAGTCCCAGATGGAATGAAATAAATGCTAGAGGATTTTAATATTGGATGTCATTGTTATACTTTAGGCCACTATACTTTAGGCCACTAGATATTCTCTGTGGACATACTGTATATGGTCCTTTTATGGATTATGTTTATTTTCTTTCAGACATTAGTCTTTCAGTGGATATTGTATCCTCTAGCATTTATTTCATTCCATCTGGGACTTTAAGTCCATACTGAGGATATTTATATATTTTAGTTATGTAATTTGTTTCTGCCTTGAGTGCAACCAATAGGGGACTTTAGTGACCTCTGTCACTTTTTTTTGTTATATTATTGCCCTTTCCCCGTGCACCAGGCATTCTATACATTATTTTGATATTATGGTTTGAGTGACGTCCCATTCTCTTGTTGTTTAGCCTGAGAGCAGAGTTGAAACAGGATAGCATAAATTTGTAGTGGAGGAAGTCTGCGAGAGTGCGAGATTTCCTCCGGAGGCTTTTAGAGGAAAGAGTGCCGGAACGCAGCATGCGTGTGAGAATTTAGCCAGGTTCTAGGGTTAGAAGGGCGAGAATGGCAGAGAGAAAGCGGGGCATGTAGATCAAGAGAGGAGTATAGGGCAAAGTTGTAGTTCTTGAACAGGTTGTCGGGTCTGGAGTAGGGCTGAGGGAGGAGCTTAAAGTGGAAACAAAAGCTGGTACGTTAATAGAGTGCAGGTCTCTGCAAAAGTGAGGGGTAGATGGGGTTGGAGAAGCGAGAGAGAAAATGAGATGAGATGATGGACAGAGGAAGGGGGGAAATGGAGAAATCCGAGAGAGAACAGTTTAGTGAAGACCAGGTCTAGGTAGTGGCCATCCTTGTGGCTGGCTGCAGTCCACTGTTGAAGGCCAAAAGAAGAGGTTAGAGATAGAAAGCGGGAGGCCCAAGGGAGAGAGGGGTCATCAATGTGGCAGTTGAAGTCCCCAAGGAGAAGAACAGGGGAGTCTGAGGAGAGAAAAGAGAGCCAGGATTCAAAGTGAGAGAGAGAGGCAGAAGGGGAATGAGTAGAGGTAGGTGGGCGATAGATGACCGCCACGTGGACAGTGAGAGGGGAGAAAATCTGGACAGTGTGAGCCTCAAAGGAGGGGAAAACAAGAGAGGGTGGAATAGCAACGGTTCGGTAATGGCAGAGAGAGGAGCCCCACGCTTCCACCCCTGCTATCAGGGCGAGGCGTGTGGGAGAAAGAGGGCAGCTTCCAGAGCAGAGTCAGACTGAGTGAGCCAAGTCTCAGTTATAGCAAAGAGAAGCAGGGAGTGAGAGAAAAAGAAGTCATGCACAGTAAGGCACTTGTTAGAAAGGGAGCGTGCATTCCAAAGGGCACGGGAGAATGGGATAGAGGAGGGAGGGTGACGGGATGGGTATGAGGTTAGAGGGGTTGACACTTTGTTTCCCTGGTCAGGGCAGTACTAACGTTTACATGTCTATCTCGGGAACCATAAGGTCCCCAGAGCTGAAATAAATGCGGTCCAGCTCCAGACACCCCCTACTTCCCACCTATGTAAAAGAATGGGAGATGGAGACAGGGAAAACTGCTTCCATAAAGTAGGACGATTCAAATGTAAGACTTTCAGATTGCTCTCAAATACCACATTTATCAAAATTCAGATCACAAATAGCATCGTGAATTCGTGTGGGTGCTGCCTCAACAGTGCTAAAGTGTTGTACCCACCAGAAACAAAAGTATTCCCAACATTTTTATAGTAAACATTGGAATGTGGAAGAAGTGTTAAGTAAAGATGATCTGCATTGAATGCAGCATTATAGTATCCCTGCTTCCATTCATCAATGCGTACAGCCATATCCTATATATGGATAAAACCCTAATAAACAATTGCAAGACTAATAAGTGAATGAGTGAAATTTGCCTGAGTCCTAGGGAGCAAGTTATTTTTCCAGATCGTAAAGTACTAGCATTGGTGTTCGAGCTTTATTCTCCCATACCAAAGCCAGTGGTATTACCACTAAGCCACTCTTCTGTTCTGGAGAATCCTACCTCAAATGTAATCATTGGATGTCTGTTTTCTTTTCTAACAAGTTTTTGTGTTCATATTTAGAGCCAAGCTTGGGATGCCTCAGTTTCTAACTCCAGAGGCCCAGAGTCTCCTTCGCATGCTGTTCAAAAGAAACCCTACTAACAGATTAGGTGAGCTAAATCATGAAAATGTATTTCAACTGCACAAATAGCTTGCCACCTAAAGGATTATTTTAACTTTGTGTTGCATGTTCCCTCAGCACGGAAGGTATTCAACAAAATGATTGAATACAATTTAAGACCATTAATATGTGCAGTAAAATTAGGGTGTGAGAAATACAATTTGTTCCTGTACATTGTTCATGTGAAAAAGAAACTATACAAAAATAAAAAATACATATTTTCACAGGAGCTGGACCAGATGGTGTAGAAGAAATTAAGAGACACCCTTTTTTCTCAACAATAGATTGGAATGTGAGTAACTATCTTCTTGCGATCCCTAATCTAATTTCCCTCAAGATAACAAAAATAAACTACAAAAGGGCTTGACCCTTCAGAGAACAATAACTCTTGGGGAAGGGAGGGGGGGGGGGGTTGTGTTGGGGAGGGTGGTTGTATATAATAAAGGTGGAAGGAGGCACTCCAGGACTTTAAATAAATAAAAAATAGTTTATTGCAACGCTATCGATATTTCGACTCCTACAGGAGCTCTTCTCAATACTCTGTTAATTACACTGACACCTATGATTCTCATTGCTTACCTTAGAGGTTTTTTACTCAGTATTTCTGATTGAGTGTATTTTGTAGGCGGTTCTAGGGGGCTGGAGGGGTTCTCTGTTTTTAAGCTGTCTTTTTAACTTGTATTGAAATAAAGTGATCTATATTTTGTAGTAACCAGAGTGCTTGTTTCGGATCTTTTTTTCTTATATATATTTTTCATGTGTTGCCCTACAGCACTGCTAGGAGTTTTATAGCGTATTCATACTTGCTTTATTTTTTTGGTCACCATTATTTAGGTGTCTGCTGCGTGTGCGAGTGTGCGTATTTTTCCTAGAACATAAGTGCAAGAGTAAATGGGTACTCGCAATACAAAGCTTTAAAAAGTGCATTGGTATAGTCCTGTGTCAGATGGTATCGCGAAACGGCTTCTTCGTTCATTTTGAGGGTAGTAAGGTACCTTCGTTTTTAATAGTCCCACATTGGAAAATGTAATTAAATGATTGGTCTGATGGTGTTTCACCAATTGTATATGTAACCAACCACTGGGGTTGTATCTTGCACATGTTAAACACTACCATAAGACCAATCCATTTAATTATATTTACCACGGTGGGACTATAAAAGGAATGCACCTTAAGACCCTGAAGCAGCCGTTTATACCTTGAGAAAGGAGTGCAGGTTCCAAAACGCGTTGTATTGCCATGACAACAGTTTGTTTGCTGGTTGCGTCTGTGTCCAGCTCCCCGTGACATCATGAAGCTTGCGCCACTCGAGCGCCGAACCAAGAGGCAGGAGACGCCAGTGAGGTAACTGAAAGAGGTCTGCAGCTGTGCTATCCACAAACGAGGAAGTCGTGTCCCGACACCACCTGATAAAGGACTATACCAATGCACCTTTTAAAGCTTTGTATTGAGTACCCATTTACTCCATTTATACTTATTACCAATTAAAGCCACCTGCACCATGAATATGGTCTCTCTTGCACTTATGTTCTACAAGGTATGTTGTGAAGAAGCGGAGAAAGGACCGTTTACATTTAAAGCTGCAACTAGGACTACTATCCAACCAGGGCACGGTCTAATTACCACTGCTGTGGGGACTCGACTGTGCATATGCTTGCATTTATACTGCCACTACTGTGCATTTTCTTCTAACAACAACATTATATATATATATATATATATATATATATACACACGTGTGTGTGTGTGTGTGTGTGTGTGTGTGTGTGTGTGTGTGTGTGTGTGTGTGTGTGTGTGTGTGTGTATATATATATATATATATATATATATATAGTTGTTGTTGTTAGAAGAAAATGTGTGTATATATATATATATATATATATATATATATATATTTATATATTATAATATTCCAGGTTTTGTTTGTTTTTTCATGTAGAAATTATTTAGGAGAGAAATTCAGCCACCTTTCAAACCAGCTACTGGTGGGCCAGAAGACACATTTTATTTCGATCCTGAATTCACAGCGAAAACACCAAAAGGTAAGCCATATTATTATTCTTCAAGCAACTTGTTTGAGTACAATATAGTTATATACAGATATATCGCATCTGTATGCAGCTTACATGTTTCAGTAGTAAATGAAGCCACCGTTGTACAGCAAGCAGTGCAACCCTGTGTACCCATCCAAAAAGAAAAAAAGGATTTAGTGAAAACTGTTAATAGCTTCCTTGTGGCTGTATATCCGCAGACTCTCCTGGTATACCTGCAAGTGCCAACGCACATCAGCTCTTCCGAGGTTTTAGCTTTGTGGCAATAGCCTCTGAGGAGGAAAACCAGGCCATGCAAACAGTCGGGGTTCATGGCATTGTTCCGGTAAGTTTATGTACTGTTCCATGATTGTGACCCTGTAATTCGGTGACAGATTACTTTCTTACATTTCTCTTGGTGTTTGGAAATGTGTAGTGTAAGGTCTTAATGCTTTGGAGCATGAAATACAGCAGCAGTAATATATTAAGAAAAACCATCTATAAATATAGAATACCGAATAGTCCAGCACTCCCTATATAAAGAAATCAGATCACTGGTATAGAACCAAAAAGGTAAAATTTAATATATGCACAAATTAATCAAAAAAGCATACAATGCCACACAAAGAAAACTATAATAACATAAAGGTAGTACCATATACGGGGTGTGTGGGGAAAAAAAGTGGAACACAAAAAGGGGGGAGGGGGCACAACAACAAAAAGGTGGGTATATATATATACCCCTTCGTCAGGCCCGTTCCCCTTCGTCCCAAAAGGGACAGAAGGGTACTTCCCAGAACCCACAAGAACACAAACATGCCCCAAATAAGAAGAAATAAACCCTCCACTAATTCTGATAGCTACAATGTGTAAGTCTAAATGAATAAGTTAAGACAAATATATCCTCCACTATTTTTGTGTTGTATACTAGAAAGAGATAAATGTAGCAAAATAAATGCAATATGTAAACATAAGGATCACAGACAGGATGCAGATCAGAACGCGCCTGCTCCTCACTCACCCTTCTGAGTGAGGAGCAGACGCGTTCTGATTATTGTGCAGAGAACCTTGTGGTTTGATTTACTCTACCTACCTCTTATGACTTTTGAACGCTTAGTACTGCATCCTGTCTTTGATTCTTATGGTTACACGCTCTCTCTCACGCTCGCTCTCTCGCGCTCGCTTTCTCTCTCACGCGCTCGCTTTCTCTCTCACGCGCTCGCTCTCTCTCACACGTTCGCGCGCGGTCGCGCTCTCGCACGGTCGCGGTCGCGCTCTCTCTCGCGCGGTCGCACTGTCGCGCTCTCTCGAACGGTCGCGCTCTCTCTCTCTCTTGCACGGTCGCGCTCTCTCTCTCTCTTGCACGGTCGCGCTCTCTCTCACTCGCACGGTCGCGCTCTCTCTCTCTCGCACGGTCGCGCTCTCTCTCTCTCTCGCACGGTCGCGCTCTCTCTCTCGCACGGTCGCGCTCTCTCTCTCGCACGGTCGCGCTCTCTCTCTCGCACGGTCGCGCTCTCTCTCTCGCACGGTCGCGCTCTCTCTCTCGCACGGTCGCGCTCTCTCTCTCGCACGGTCGCGCTCTCTCTCTCGCACGGTCGCGCTCTCTCTCTCGCACGGTCGCGCTCTCTCTCTCGCACGGTCGCGCTCTCTCTCTCGCACGGTCGCGCTCTCTCTCTCGCGCACGGTCGCGCTCTCTCTCTCGCGCACGGTCGCGCTCTCTCTCTCGCGCACGGTCGCGCGCTCTCTCTCTCTCTCGCACGGTCGCGCTCTCTCTCTCTCACGCGCTCACTCCATACACACACTGGTATATACACACCACGTTTTCTTTCTGCAACATTCACTTACCATTTTCCTCTTAAAAGAATCCTAAACTGGTCTGATATACAAATATTTAATCATTTTTCACTCTATATTTAACCCCATTGCTATTTGCTTTATACATTATAACAAATTAAAAATACGGAGGTTCTTGGATTCTCAATTAAATTAGTCAGTTCTCCTCAATTTTAGACTATAATTAGATTTTTTTTCTATTTGTTTTTTTCTTTAGAATGAGCTTGGGTTCTTCTGTTTTAATTTAGACTTGAGATTGTAAAACATGGATGTCCGTTTTATTTTAGATAAAATAAAAAATGTCTTTCTGAACAGATGATTAAAGGGGTTAAATATTGTGGAAACTAAACAAATGTCTGATCAATGCCAACTTTATTCCAGCTTCACAGAAACAGCATCCAGTTCACTGACGGCTATGATCTAAAGGAAGATATTGGGGTGGGCTCCTATTCCATCTGCAAAAGATGTATTCACAAGGGTACAAACATGGAGTATGCAGTGAAGGTATGAATTGATGTGTTGAAGTGGTGAGGCAAAGATAACTGGTGATAAAAGCACCAAACAGCGACTACTTTCCCCAATTGTGACTCAGTAAGTGGCACTGATTTTGTAATGCTTTTCATATTCAGCAGTTCCCTGATCATTTATCAGCCTGTTCAGCCCATTGGTGATGCTGAGCTGGCATTTCCCAGTCTGCGGTCGCCTTTATGGATAGTCTATTTATTTTTTTGCTTTTTTTGTAATTAAAAACCCTCCTCAATTTTGCACACATACAATTTCTGCTGATTTCCTGCTCATTAGAAGTCACACACACTTTAGTGTACATACCTCTAGTAACATGTACAGTATGAATTTCACTAGCTGCATGAGCTACGTTAACTGTGATTACCACAACTGTATACAGTATTACCGATTTTTGGCATTATATATGTTTAACACTATGTAGATTTTGGTTAGTCAACTTTCATTCAGTCAAAGAATTGCTATGTAATAATAGCAACTACATTTTTTTTTTTTTGTATGAATACTTAGTCTGTTCACAACTTTATTTTTACATTTTTATTGGTTAGGCTTCAGTGCCCTATGAAACATGTTATATTTGCACTTTCAACTCATAGCCTACTTTGCGTTTGAGATGTTTTTACCAGTGGTAAATATGGAAGGATTTATACAATGGCAATAATTCAATCTGAAATCCCAACACTCCAAATCCTGGACTTTTACTTATTAACACCAGAACATGTCTGTTCCAATAAGTATTTTGTGTTGTCAGTCAGTAAAAATGTATCCACATTTCCATATTTCAAATTCCGTAACAGTATTTAATTTAATAAAATTATAAACTATGAAACGCTGATATTGCATACACTTGTATAAAGTCGTTGTATAATTTGCTGCCCAAATATTTTTATATTGGAACTATTTGGAATTTATATATTTCTTGTAACACTCAACATTCTTCTTTTTGTAGATAATTGACAAGAGTAAGAGAGATCCAACTGAGGAGATCGAAATTTTGTTACGTTATGGACAGCATCCCAATATTATCACATTAAAAGATGTAAGTCAAATGGTGACCTTTTGCATAAACCCCTTGCATGCCAGCGGGGACCGCAACGCATTGCTATTCTTTCCTAGCCCCGTTTCTGGCTCTCAAGGGGTTAAACTCGATTACCAGTTTAAGGGCATAACTTCAATTGCATCAGATTCCTTGAGCCCTTTTCTGATAACTGTTAAACTTGACTGCTCAGCTAATTGTTATATATATTTAAGACTTTTTGACTGCCTTTCCTATACTAAAAGTCACTTTCATCCCGCAGTGTCGTCACTTAATCAGAGTAGATCTTATTGTTCAAAATATGGGGTATTCAGTTCAATACCCAGTATAAAGGGCACATTACATGAGATGTGAATAAATCAAGGCCCAAAGTTACTAAATAATTCTGGACATTACCGAACCTTACATTCCATTAACTTGAATTGCATTTAAGATTTAGTCCTGTTTACTAACTTTGGGTCTAACTGTATGTACTGTATATTATATATAACATATATACTATATAATCTTTTGTAAGCATGCTATCATATTAGTTGTAGTCAAAAGTTGGTGTCTGTTCTGAGAATACTGTATTTTTCTTTTCTTATTTTTACTACAAATTAAGATGTGATTTTGAGCACTCTTAGCGATCCAGGGTGTATTTGTTGCCATGAGTTTAAGACTGCTTTTAATTTTGCAGGTATATGATGATGGAAAGTATGTATACCTAGTAACAGAACTTATGAAAGGAGGAGAACTATTAGACAAAATACTTCGACAAAAGTTCTTCTCTGAGCGAGAGGCTAGCGCTGTGCTGCACACGATAACTAGAACTGTTGAATACCTCCATTCCCAATGGGTGAGAAACTAATATTTTCAATTTATAATACACCTCAAGCAATGAATAAAAGACTGTTATTGTACAGGGCACTTTCGTGGTCACAAATGTCCGGTGGCTCTTTAAGGCACTTGGATGCCATCACGTCACATTCATAGATCCCTGTCACAACAGGTCCTATATTGTTGTTTTTTTCTCCTCTGATCTTCAGTGCTCAGTTCTTTACTCGTCGTCATAATAATTTAAGAAATAGAATATTGAAACTCTTCAATTTTTAGGATTCTCAAGACACCACTTAAGAACTGTCTTACATTACAATTGAATATTAATGTAAATGCAACAAAAGCCTTTGTTTAGGGTAAACTCTGTAAAAGGCATAACAGACTTGTGTTCTAACTTTATTAGAGCCATGGCAGGTAACAGTGGCATCTTATTTTGTTTAAAATAATGTTTTCAGACAACCAAGAGGTGTGACATTAGTGTGCTCTAAGCAGCCTAAATGCAGCATGTATATAAATTGAATTGCCACTTGGAAGAAATAACATTAATCCTGTAGCCAGTGCTCAGTCGGAAAAAAAAAACTTCACGCTACATAATGAGACGTATTAATTGTGGAAATTCCAAACATCATGGCCATGAAACAGACATGGTGTTTAGCATAATGAAGCTGTTGCACTTTTTGTCCCGTTATTGCATATTCCTTGAGTTACACCTAGCAGAATAGTTCACACGTGAATTGGCACAGATTTACATATTTAACACTGTTAACGTGCCGCTTTTAAAAATTCAGACATGCTAAATCTGTGATGCATAGCCATTCCTAAAGATACGTGTTTATATATAATCTCATACAGCTATCAGAATAGTTTTGTAGAATCCAGGTCTCAATGTGTGTTGAACAAAAGTGCAAACATCGGTTTAAGAATCTCCAACACAAATAGGTCTATGCCTATGGATGCCTAAATCCTTCTGCCACAAAGGAGGGTTTAAAAAAAAAAACAGAATCATTTTATTGCTCCCGACGGTTCCAAGAGGATACCGTACCCCTTTTACAATCATTTATATTCCATCATCTCTTCTACTAGATAAGACAGTAGCCACAGGAGTCTTCAGACTTCATTCTCATGAATACAAATTCTGCACGCTAACAAATGTCTCGGTGTTTGGCATCTGGACAGACATGACACATTTACAAATGAAATGGTTTTGTAATCTTTTTTCCTCTGACATTGTATCCAGACTAATGTCACGTCTGCATGCAGCGGCTTGTGTTTGATGCTGGTGTGTGCTTTTAGGTTGTGCACAGGGACCTAAAGCCCAGCAATATTCTTTACGTGGATGAGTCTGGAAATCCTGAGTCCATTCGAATTTGTGACTTCGGCTTCGCGAAGCAGCTCCGGGCGGAAAATGGTTTGCTGATGACTCCATGCTATACAGCTAATTTTGTCGCTCCTGAGGTATTCTCCCATCTATTTACAGTCTTGCCTCGACAATTGTGACACAGTGACATTTTTTTTTTTAAACCGCTGTCCGTGCTAAGGAAAATGATCAGTCTTCTGTTCTGCTAAATTCTTCTAATAAAGGGTCTGTGATATACTGTTTTTCTACGTCTAGCTTAGGCACTGTCTTGCATCCCTATTGTACTTCGATGTGGAATGTAATTGAGGTGTACTTGGCCTATTTCTTACCTCCCATCACTGCTTTTAGGGGAGTCTGTAGCATCTTAGAACATGCCTATAGTGCAATCTCATTTGTAAGTTATCTGCTTTTTGTTTGGTTGGCACTCATGTCTGTTACAACCACACACAATGGTGCCCTCCTTGTAATAAAGAATATAATTTATGTAGAAAAAGTTACAGTGCGTTGCGCAAATCCAGCAAAAGTCTGAGATTTGTTGACAATAAATTGGCACATAGTAGATTGTTTAAAATAATGCTACAGAAAATCAAGGAAGCTCTCCTATGATTTTGTATAATAGTATGGATTGTATCATTCATTGTTACAGGTTTTAAAACGCCAAGGCTACGATGCTGCATGTGATATCTGGAGTCTGGGTGTACTTCTTTATACTATGCTAACTGGGTGAGTTTACTTTATTTAAAGATGGTCTCTCCTCGGACCAAATTAAATCAAATGAAATTGCACAATAATCTTCTGAAGTTTGAAGCAGCCACAAGAACATGATTACACGATTAAAATCAACCGGCACAGATGTGCACGCGCTGTTTGCCAGGCTTTTCAGTGGGGGGCACGTACCAAAGTGACTCAATGGCAGTGACATTTAGGTGGTTAAATCTGACAATTTGGTTGTCTTTTTTTATTTATTTTTTATTTTTTTCTTCTTAAACAAAAATCAGACACATATGTAAATGTGTTTTAGATTTTAAACCTATTAAGCTGGAATTGATTGATAGGTGTTTGATTTCTTCCTACCAACTCCATTTTGTATGATTTCAGTGCGTGAAGCAGGACTTTGCAGAACCAAAGTTGTTGTCAACCTCACCCCACTTCCCTTATTTACCACTTTACAGGGTGGACGAACAGTAGAAAAGAAACCTTGATTGATATGTACCCCTTTTATTTGAGGTCCTAATTGAAAAAAAAAAAGATGTTTCTAATTTTCCAAAAAGACACAATGTTAGCATTTTAAGCATGGTTATATATGTTTAAGGAAGCCTGCTTAAGCTGCTTGCAACTTTCTGTGAGCTGTGTGAGATTACCTCTTAATAAATATTTAGCTCAATATTAAGAAACTGGATTATTGCCGCAGTAATGCAGATGTACACAAATTAAAAGCAAAAATAATCACTCGTGAAAATGTTTTCAGTAATATAATGTAAGTGAACATGTGAATTTATAAACTAACTTTGGTGGGAACTATAAAAAGGTTTTTCGCAAAAACTAATGCTCATTTCAGAGAAGAGGTTGTTGGAAAGTAAACTTCTATAAATAAAAAGCCCACATACACAAATTACGGCATGTGGTTTGGCTTAACATTGCGTTTTCCACGATCATGTAATCAGCATATCAAACCCACTGTACCTTCCCACATATAAGTCTATGGCCCTTATTCAATATTCTACCTTGAAGACCTCTTCCCCGTGCACCGCAACAACAGTCTCGCTGGATGCGGAACCACCGGTATCGTAGAAATAGACGCACTCCAGTGGTCTTCCAAACATCATCATACGTTTATTACAAAAGGATCCTTTTGTAATAAACGTATGATCTCTGGAAGACCACTGGAATGCGTCAATTTCTATTTCAAACAATGCCTTTAGGATCTATAAAATTTCTTTAGCATACTAAACATCAGAATGTTCATGTGATTTTAAAGGTGCCTTATTTTCATGTCATTTAACAGTGTTCTCTTTTCCATAAATTGCCGTTGCTATAAAGTAAAAGTAATGTAACACATTTACAGTACTTTTTTAGAGGTTTGTTTTATACAACTGATGTTAAATATGTCCAATTTAGGCCTGAAAGAATAACTTTGAAGGCAAATAGCAGAGGATATAATATATAGATATATTTATTATATAGATATATTATAGATAGATGGAGATATAGCGATATAATAATAACCCTGATGAATTGGCCCCCGTCGGGTCTATGTGTAATAGATGTAGCAAAGTAAGTTATAGCGCAGTTATGGGGTTTTTTTGTTGTTGTTTTTTTTGTTTTTTTACAAATTCCAGCACAAATAAATACACATAAATATGGTGCATAAGAATGTTTTGGTGTGTGCATAAATATCGTTCTCAGAATAGAAAACTACCACAGTATAAAAAGGAGAAATAAAGGTAATTTGAACATTTTCTTAGACTGGCTAAGTGGGACTGAACCTTTAAACCTAATAAGGGGTACACTCTAATTCTTTATGCCCCCATTCCTAAATTACCAATTTATAAATCATATTTACGTGCTACTAACAAGCGTATTCTCTTAATTGGCACAGGTATACCCCATTTGCAAATGGACCTGATGACACCCCTGAAGAAATATTGGCACGGATAGGAAGTGGAAAGTTCTCTTTAAGTGGTGGTTACTGGAATTCAGTCTCTGATATCGCCAAGGTTTGTTCAATTTTGTTGTTTACAATTCATTGCCTTCTGCCAGGTCTGTATTCTTATTAAACTGTTGTTTTATTTACAGCAGTCAACCTTAACCTACAGTATATGGGATGCTATAGAACCACATAAAGTTAATGGTATCTAAGTGTTTGTGATTGGGTGTCTCGCACGGTATTCAAAAATTGAGTGAAGCTTGGCCACAGTAGAAATTCCTTCCTATTTTCCCGGCGGGTATCCCGAACTAACTTCCTATTGGGTTGTCTAATAAACACACCGATAGATGGTTGAACGAAAAACTGTAAACTTTTGGTGTAGAATTTCCTTAGGAATGATTGTTCACAGTTACGATTTATAAATTAGGTTCAATTTGCATTTTAATGCTTAACCTATTTGAACATACACAAGAAGAGGTATTAGATGTGGGGCACTCAACAAAACTTCTATGACCTAGCCATACAAAATTATAACGAATACAGGAGGGCCCCACTAATACGGCGGGTTCCGTTCTGAGGACCCGCCGGAAAGTGAAGCCGGCGATTTACGTTAGGTGCGCATGCGCAGACCGGCAATGCGCCGTTGTGCGCATGCGCGGCAGAAGGAAACCCCCCCATGCCGCACATGCGCGACCCCTGGCCGGCCCGTTCCGCGCATGCGCAACCCCTGGATGGCCCGCTCTGCGCATGCGCGGACATGGCGGCCCCCTTCTCGGCACCGCCGTATCGGCGGATCGCCGAGAAGCGGAGCACTGCTGTATTACAGATTGCATGAATAATAGCCTTTGGACTTGGTCAGCAGGTTATCAAAGTTTCAAAATTTACACACATTTACTTTTCAACCCCTGACCTTACACCTGCTGTACAGACCAAAGTTTCTGAATGTCTCTCTGCTATATCATCCTGGATGGCCATCCGCCAACTTATACTTAACATTCAAAAACAGAGCTCCTCATACTTCCTCCCAAACCTGGCCTTACTGCCTCCTTCCACATTACTGTTGGAAGTTGTCATACACACAGTAGCGCCAGCACGATCCATAGGGGTCACACTCGACTCCTCTTTCACTTTCTCCTCTCACTTTCAAAACGTATCTAAAACCTGTCGCTTTTTCCTACGCAATATTACAAAGATACGCCCTTTCCTCTGTTGCTCGACTGCTAAAACTGACATAGGCCCTCATTCTCTCCCGTCTCGATTACTGTAACCTCCTGCTGTCCGGACTTCCTGCCGCTCACCTGTCTCCCCTACAATCTATCCTAAATGCTACTGCCAGAATCACTCTACTATTTCCTAAATCTGTCTCTGCTGAAATCTCTCCTGGCTTCCTATCAAATCCTGTATCTCGCATTCAATTCTCCTCACTTTTAAAGATTTACACTCTTCTGCCCCTCTTTACATCTCAGCCCTAATTTCTTGCTATACACCATCCCGACTCTTGCGTTCGGTTCAAGGATGTCTTCTCTCTACCCCCTTTGTACCCAAAGCCCTTTCCCACCTTAAACCTTTCTCACTGACTGCCCCACACCTCTGGAATGCCCTTCCCCTCAATACCCGACTAGCACCCTCTCTATCCACCTTTAAGACCCACCTTAAAACAAACCTGCTTAACGAAGCACATGAGTAGTTCCATGGCTAATACTATACACCTGATACATAAATCTTGGCCCCATGTAGACACACCAGTACGTCCTCCTACTGTCTGTCTCTACCAATTAGATTGTAAGCTCTTCAGAGCAGGGACTCCTTTTCCTAAATGTTACTTTTATGTCTCAAGCACTTATTCCCATGATCTGTTATTTGTATTATTTGGTATTTATGATTGTCACGTGTATTACTACTGTGAAGCGCTATGTGCATTAATGACACTATATAAATAAATACATATAGTGTTTAAAAATGTGCAAACAATGTGACTAAATCAGCAGCACAAATGTATGTATGTGTATATCTGTACATGGCGTACGGACTATTCAGTATTACTGTAATGAGTATCCCCACCCTACTCGGTATAACAATCATGCGAGTTATGTGTGCGTATTTATATCTCTGCATGACGTACAGACTATTACGGTAATGGGTATCCCCACCCTACTCGGTCAGTATAACATCATCTTATGAGTAATGTTAGTATGGTTCAAGGTCAGCCGTTCTTATGTAATCTCAAATGTTTATCCAATATTTATATATCCCGATGTCTGTAGCTTTCAAGTTGAAACTTAACTTAAACCAGTCCAAATTTGAAATAGAAGTATGAGATTGAATAATGGCCAGGGGTCATATGTTGTATTCTCACACAGGACTTGGTATCAAAGATGCTTCATGTTGATCCACATCAGAGATTAACTGCTGCCCAAGTACTAAAGCACCCCTGGATAGTACACTGTGACCAGCTGCCTCAATTCCAACTGAATAGACAGGATGCTCCACACTTAGTAAAGGTAAGGTGGTATGTTCTGGTGCAGACATAAATGTGCCTGCTACATCAACAAAGACTTGTGTATAGTGGCAACTGACTGCCTTTTGTCTGGAGCTTAAGTCTCTTCAGTTTGTTTGGTAGTAAGTGCGAAGTTAGTGTAAATAAGTAAGTTATTAACTCAAACTGCAGTCAAACTTAAACTGTAAAAATCTGGGTAATTGGTGTACCAAAATTGTATTTCTAACTAATAATTTGCATTATGTTAAGATGTTTGTGACAGACCAGCCAGTGCTGCATTACAGACTAATAGTATTTATAATTGAAGTGACATACAATCACTAATGCGCTGTAGTAAAAATTTAGCTTTGAAGTTTTTTTGTTTCCATTTATGCAATAATTGATATTTTTAGATTACAGTTTTGGTCATGAATGAGACTTCTAATACTTGATAGATTTCTCCAGCACCAATGAAAAGTATGAGGCTGTACACATGAATTGCTAAATGTCTCTCTTACTGGGCTGCTTTAGGTTTACATGGCATAATTAAGGGCTAAGCTACAACACAGGGTTATTAACTGTGTATTATATCACACTAGTAATTTTCTGGATGACGGTGGTGAAATGCCTTAATCAGGACTGGAGCATGGAGTCTTCCCCCAACTCCTCCCCTCAGGACCATAACCCTTCCAGTCCACCAGATATTGAATTGATTTAGTAAAAAAAAAAAAAAAAACATAAGTGCTACCTGTGCTAAATACAATTACCTAGTTAGAAAATAGAGCAAATATTTTTTTTGTTATAATCCTTGTTTCCTAGATTATAGTCCAGTTATAAGGAACTACGTCAAGTTCTTAAAAGGAAAATAATGTATAATTCAAATGTTATGCTTTACTGTGGTTGTTTTCTTTAGGCTACATAAACATATCCTCTCCATCTATCCTCTCAACAAATATGCAGAAAGCCTTATATGCCATAACTGTGTATGAAGCATATTAAACCTTGATGGTCACAAGAAGACTTTTTCACCCTTCATACTGTATAGTCTTTCATAAGATTTAGGTGTTGATTGTATATACTCTGCCTGAAACAGGAGTTTTTGTGCTGATTACTTTGGAGTATATAGAATCAGCCCATAGAGTATAATTTCTTAATCACAACCATTCTCTCTGTGTGCATGTAGGGAGCCATGGCAGCTACATACTCTGCTTTGAACCTCAATCCATTGTCTCCAGTGTTGGAACCAGTCGGTCGTTCCACTCTTGCTCAGCGGAGAGGTATCAAGAAAATTACCTCGACGGCCCTCTGAAATTGACTTCATATGTTAACAGAGCGCTAGAGCTTGAAGATCCACAGCACAATACCAAGCCAACAGAGATTGCACATATCAAAAAGACACTCCGGCAAGCACACATTCGCTGTCCCGGCCGGCTCATCGTCAATGCTGCTGCTTTTCTGTTCTCGCTTTAAATTGTTGATGGCAAGCCATCTACCTTACTGACGCTTCTGACCGTCTGTAAAATGGGAAGAAAAATAACCTGGTCCTCCAACCGGGGAGCAAGAAAAGGCTCTGAAAAGACGAACTCCTCCTCAGCATGAAGAATACACTGAAAAAAAACCTCTCTGCATTGAACAGCATTATTTTTAGAGGGAGAATTTCTTGTCCTCCAACGTAATCTGTGTTGTAGTTTAACTCTTCATTTTGAGCACTTGGGTAATTGTGTTCCTTTAAAATTGTGTACTTTGTGCCATTCAGCATTTATTTTATTTTTTTACTTTTTCAGTGCCACAATTGCAGGCACTTCTTTGATTTAAAATTGTTGCCTACCTATCTGTTGCTCTGTGATTTTTTTTTTTCCTCTGTGTTTTTATTATTGTTCATCACCTGCCTTGTCTTAGAATCTAAAAATGAGTCGAATATATATTCTGGGTCAGTGGTTGTCCTGTTAATAGTGATTTGCGTGGACAGCTCTGAAATAGCGTGATTGTTGAACTACTTATGAATGTAATACAGTCAAACGTTTAAACATGAGAAACAGTTTCTGCATGTGACCGGGAGTTGCGAGAGTAGCACGCAGCCTGCAGTTCATTAAGGATCAGCGCACTGCTCATGCAGCAGAGACGGGGTTCAATCTGCAATACTAGATCACACCATATACACTTTTCTGTTTGACCTTATTTCTCAGTCAGTTGGGTTTATGGTTCACTGCCCTTATGTGTCCAAAACTTTATTTTTTTATATTTTTACATGTATTTGGAGTAAATGATGTGCACCTTTTTATGTAGCTCAGCAATACCCACTTTTAAAACTATGCTACATTACATCCTTTTTTAGCTCCTGCACTATGTTCATACTTTGGGTGCACTATGGTGCAGATATTTTAGGATGATTTACAGGTAAACACGTTTACCTATTTCCTTGGAGATGGAATTGGCAAAGTAGCATGAGCTTTCTAAATGGGATATAAAGCAAGAATGGGTTAGAACACTGGGGTTGCATTAGGTGATCTATTGCCGCTCCCGTCTAAATTATTTCTAGATACATTATCTAGCACTGCTGCTTTAAGTAAACTAGATCTAAATCCAAAAAAGGTGGAGGTTCTTTGTTTTTGTTTTACTTATTGCTATTCTGAGTGAAATGGATTTTTTTCATTTATAGTATTTAAAACGTAAAATGTTTTTGAAATGGAGGCATCATACACATCCTTTGCTTTCTTACTCTTAATGGTATACCATTTCTAAGTCTGCTTTTTTAATAATCAGAAAAGCAAACGTTTAATGGGATGTCTTGATAAGCTTAGGTGGATAACGGATGAGTTTTCCCTTGTGAAAATGATGTACAGCTTTATCATGTAACCCTCATCCAAACGAAAAGGGAAAGTTGTAATCAAAGGGATGTAATTATTTAGCAATTATCTCTGGTGGGAGGGTCTGCTTTTTTTTTTTTTTTTTTTTTTTTTTTAAAGAAAAATCAGAGAATTATTTTTCTACAGTTATGTACAATCATTCTTTATACTAGTTTCTTAAGCATGGCATGTCTGTAAGTTTAAAATACTTGAAGTGTTACTATAAATTACCCTTTGTGCCCAGCATTAGGCATTTGGAAGATGCTCAATAATGCTTCCACCCATTTAAAAAGACATAAACACCATAGTACAATAAAAAATAATTTTTTTTTTTTTTTTTTTTTTAAACTTCCTACCTAGAAACGATTCTAACCTTAATACTAACATGTAATCAATATGATCAATCAAAAATGTTATCACTGCTTGTACCTTTCTCTTAACAGGTTTTGTAATCCGCGAAAGAAAAAGCAGACATTTATATAATAAACTTTCCAATATATACAAAAAATAAAGGTGTTTGTATTAGTATTTTAAAAATGCATGCTTGTTTTCCGTATTTATTATATTGGTGTTATCGGAGTAGACGTTTACAAATATGAACTACAGAGGCCCTCGTATTAAGAAACATTGCTATTTTAGACATATAAGAAAACGTAGTAAGGGAACGTTGTGGGTGGACCTTGAAGTGTGAAGTTTGGAAATGAATAGTCCTGGGATAGACTCTGACATAGTGCTGCCTAATTCTGCTTTGATCTTTAAATCGCAAACCCTATCACTGGAATCTGCTAATGGATAGTATCTGTTCTTTTACAAACTCTAGGGCTGTGAATTCTAATACAAGCTTACATAAAATACCTAAACATTCGTCTCAATCACCAGGAAGGAATCTTCATTCTGTTTCTCATGGAAGAAGCGCACCCTCAACAACTCAATTCAAAACTATACCCCAAACTGTTTTGGGAGTTTGTATATTTCATATCTCCATAAATCATAACAGTCCTTCTTCTGTTCATTAGTCATTTAAAAAATTAATAAAGTGCAAAAATGGACTCTAGAAACACGTGACGAGTACCCCTTACAAAAAGGTGTAAGGGTTTCTAATTTTTGCCAATGCTAATTCAGGAACGTGCAAACTTTTTTTGCGGCTTCCCCCCCTACCTTATTTCCTCCGTTGGCCGCCCCCCTCCTTACCTCATTTGACGCCACGGGGTCATGTGATGTCACGTGACCCGTGGCGTCATTTGACATCACGTTACCAGGGCAACTGACATCACATGACCACTGCGTCATTTGATGCGTTGCCATGGTCACGCGTCCTGAAGCC
Source organism: Ascaphus truei (assembly GCF_040206685.1). Classification (NCBI taxonomy): domain Eukaryota; kingdom Metazoa; phylum Chordata; class Amphibia; order Anura; family Ascaphidae; genus Ascaphus; species Ascaphus truei. Next base: position 74,849,134 of record NC_134485.1, on the reverse strand, counting down.
GGCTGAATCCCGGTAAGTACAGGTTGCAGAGGCCTCGCTTGGTCCCCCGGCATTTAATTTAAATGTCTTGGGTAAGAGTGCGAGACCTCTGCAACCGCCCGCACCCCCCAAAAAAAAAATCTTGCACCCCCCAGTTTGAACACAAAGATACGAAAAGAGCTTTTCCCACCAAGTGTGCTGCTTTATCAATGTAGAAAAATCAAATTGTAGTCTTTTTCTTTTTGTAAGAATAGGAATGTGTAGAAAAATGTAAAGGACTAAAATAAAAACAAAATAACCACTGTATGTCAGTAAATTAGAAAACTTACTATTGCCATCTAGTGGTTGGGAAACTAACCATGTATTTGCTGATCTGAGCCTCCTTGAATGAAAATTAGATCTGCTGGCAGTACAAAAAGTCATGTATTTTGGGTATGGGTGTTTTAGTGAAAGCTACCAAATAGGCAGAAGCAGCACTCATGTGGATGTTATGGAGGCAGTTACAGCGGTCTCTGCCTTGAATTCTGTTGGTCACACCACGCACGGCCCCATGACGATACGAGTGCTCATTCCATACCACCACTGAATTTGGTAAAATCGTGTGTGTGTGTGTGTGTGTGTGTGTGTGTGTGTGTGTGTGTGTGTGTATATATGTATATATGTATGTATATAGCAACTGTAGATATTCCTCTATATTCATTTGCATGTCTTAGACAGGTCTGCAACCCTGTCTTTCACCATTATCGCCCAGCACACAGCACTTCCACTGCAGCAAGGGATTCTGGGAAATGACATGCAAATGAGCACACAGTGCCACCTTTTATCTCAAGCTCACATTACATGACCAACCCTTAGCCAATGCATGCTGCTTTAAACACAGCTTTTAAGCAAGGACTTGGGAGATGCAAAGTCAGTTAACCCACTCACAGACATGTTTCAACCTTGATGGGTATCATCAGTGTGAGGTTGGTTGCTGACATTTGCTCATTTGAGATTAAAGAGTAGGTAATCACCACATTTATTAAGGTTATGGTGGATCGGCTGGCAGGCAGGTGGGGTGCAGCAGAAACTTTGCGCGCCCCTTGATTTACACACCCAAATAGGCGTTAAAAGTGTGTGTGTGTGTGTGTGTGTGTGTGTGTGTGTGTGTGTGTATAATCATGTGAAAAAGAAAGTACACCCTCTTTGAATTCCATGGTATTACATATCAGGACATAATAACAATCTGTTCCTTAGCAGGTCTAAAAATTAAGTAAATACAACCTCAGATGAACAACAACACATGACATATTACACCGTGTCATGATGTCATGATATTGGGTAAGGGGGGGGCGCGAACATAGGGGCTGGCAGGCAGGTGGGGTGCAGCACAGAAAGTTTGCGCGCCCCTTGATTTACACACCCAAATAGGCGTCAAAACTCCCTTTGGGGTCTATTTACTAAAGTCTGGTTTCAAAACGAGAGCAAAAACAGTTCCAGATTTATCAAAGTAATTGAATCCCATTAAAAGCAATATGGTAGATTTCTCTTTTTGATAAATCTGGTACTATTCTTTTGCGCTGGTTTTGATCCTGTTTTGATCCCATTGGCTTGAATGGGAGTTAACGCCAAAGTGGGAAGAATTTCTTCTGAAAATCCCTGCAGCCTGTGAGAACATCATTGCAGATAGAAATCAATAAGAGTGAGGATAGGAAAAGCAGTGGCTTGTGGGAAATGGCATAGCAACCACGGAGTCCCTTGGTACAGAAGCAATCCTTAAAAAGTAAGTCGTTTATACGTAGATTGTAATATTATTATTTATTTTTAAACAAATTAGGATATATATGTAATTGGTCAGTGTGTAAATCAAAGAAACACCCTAAAAAGGTAATAGGTCTAGTACAAATGTGAACAAGTGACTGTGTTATGTATACAGGCAGTCCTCGGTTATCCAAGAAATCCATTCTGGAACTAGGGTTGGATAGTGAAACCGTTATAAAGTGAGTCCCATGTTAATCAGTGGCAGTGAGCGTCGGATAACGTATTCCGGCATTGAAAACCGGCCCAAAGGGTGGCATTGTAAAGCGTTGGATATGCCATTCGTTGTAAAGTGAAACGTTGGATAGGGAGGACTACCTGTAATAGGTTAGATGTGATCCCTATTTGTAGAACAAAAAAAGGGTTCCCTGAGAGAGCTGCAGAACGTATTTATTATTCACAAAGAACAAACGAGTAAAACTACTATTACATTTAACTGAATCCTTTCTTTAAGGAAGCCAATCGCACTGATAAGTTGTTTTAAAAAAATGACTCCCACAATAATATTTGGTTCCTGAAAAGCCGTTTGTCCTGATGGCAGAAAGCAATAATTTCACGGCACAATTTCACTTCACGGAGCAGTTTAAAGTACCCAAGGGGGAAATGTGAAGTTTTTTTTTTATTGGGGGAAAAAATTCATACGGCATTCTTCGAAATTGCATTTTGTTTTCTTGACAGATTTTTCCCACATCACTTTTCACATTGTAAGGATACACCGTCTCCTCGCTTAACACTCCGCATTGTTAGTTAACATCTGTGTTTACCCTGGTTACATTTCTGTATGCATCTCCCGTATCCTATGCATGGGCTTTTCCTTTTTATGCATCATTGTGGTCTTATTTTCCCTTTTTTTTGTTAACCTTTAACTATAGTTAACATAACAGTCCATCTCAACAGTTTTAACCATTTGTTTATCACTTTTTTGAGCTGTCTGCTTGGACTACAATGTCCATTTCTCTTTTTTTTCTTTTTTTTTTCATTTGTATCTGTTTAAGGTTAGATAATTGTTTTCTGGGTTTTGGTCTCTTTAGGGTGTTCTATTTTTGTTGTGTGTGGGTGACTCTGGTTAGACACCATGTCATATCTGTCACCAATCATTTTTCTATGTCTGTCTTGGCTTTTATTCGATAGATAATTAGAGGCAACCCATGCTGATTTTCTATAATACAGGGTTGAAGCAGGGGTCTACGGAGCTGCACCCCATTAATTGTAGCTCGGGGACCCTCTGCTTCCGGAGATACATACCTCTGTAGTTGGTGCCTGTAGCCACTCCAGGGTTCATATTATGGCTGCTTTTCAAAGCTCCCGGGCAGGGCCGGCCTAAGGCTTTGCAGAGCCAAGTTGACACACTGGCAGCGGGGGACACCCCTGTAAAAAAGTTGAGGGGAATTACTGTGATGAATGGCCCACCGGCAGCGCTACGGAGTTGCGACGTCACAGCGTCATTTGATGTGGGTCACCATGGGAATGCGACGCTACAGGGGGCGACTTGCTCCGGAAAAGGTAAGACCACTCTCACACAGACATATCTCTTTGTCGTCGGGGGCCCTACGCTTCCTCCTGCAGTTCAACCTCTCCGGTCGGGTGTAAGTCGGATCCGGGCACTGAGAGGAGGAGGGAGATGAGGAAGCGTGGGTCCCCCCGAAATGCGGGGCCCAAGGCGACCGCCTTGCCCTAAGGCCGGACCTGTGTCTGGGGCCAATAGGAAGCTGTGACGTCATCCAGTGCGGCTTCCTATTGGCCCATGTGACATGGGGCTTTAAACTGCAGAGCAATACTGACACCCCCTTCGGAGGTAAGTATCTCTGGAGGCAGGGGGTTCCCGAATGGGTTTCAGCTCCAGAGACCCCTGCTTCAATTCTGTATATATACGGTAAATGACCTCTATTTTATCCATGCTCAACAGTTTCAATAGATTGGATTTAACTAAATCTAATGTTGGAGGTGATGGGGATATCCACTGGAGCAGGATTGCTTTTCGATTAGTTTAAAAACAAAACAATGTAATAGAAAATCCTCTGGGATAACCCGCAGCCGCTCAGACTGCAGTGCAGCCCAGAAGTTGCCGCCTAAGTGGCTGTAAGGTCTCAGGAGACATCTATGTCAGGCTTTGCATTCTCCTGACCGAACGGAAAACAGATTGATTTCTGGCAATTAGATCACATATCCAGAAGTTCGAGAGTTATTTTTCCTAATGTGGTAACATTTCAGTTAGATTAGTTAAAAAAAAAAAAAAAAACACCATTTTCCCTCCGGTAGGTTGAAATGCCCCTTCAAAGCGGTAGTGCATGCTAAAATAGTATTTTTCTATACAACCTCGTCTGACCGAGAGTCCTCTGGAGAAGAACCGTGACCCATCCCTTCAAGAAATATATAGTGTGAAAGTTTTCCTGCTAAAGGTGAGCACCAGCCCATCAGGGAATACAGTATATCATGATGTTCCCCTAACTGATTGGCTGTAGTGGGGAATGCACTTTAAAAAGCCGCAATGATCCCCTCCTCTGGGAATTTTTCTGCCATTACGTCTTCATGTTACCCAAATCAAGGCTTTTCCAGTGAGTAGAACTAATGATTCCCGATCACCACAAAATGCCCAATTAATCGAGAAATTGAGGACTAATTGTGTGGCACATAGGGAAGTTGAAATGGTAGCCATCCACATTACTGCATGAAGCCAAAGTGAACACTGTTGTTTAATGGAATAAGGAGAGAGAAAAAGCAGAGCACTTCCCATGCGAGGTAGAATAATAGGTGCGTATCCCATTGTAGTAAACGATATATGTAGGCTTTATTGGATCAGCGTGAGACAAGGGCTAAAAGCCCACACCAACATGTTTCGCGCCACCAATCAAGGTTTGCTATACCAGTTAACTAATAGGTACCATGCACTGAGTATATGATATGCTGATTCAGTCCTTTCTAGTTCTCTGAGCATCACACAATTTGCAGATTTCTATCTGTGTTTAATGGGTTAAATATATGATTGACTCAATAAAAACTATCCATACTAAATGCTTTGTGGTGTTTTTATCATCTTTGATGAATATCTTGTGATAAGACTGTTTATAACAAATACTTATACAGGTCCAGCTGTTGATCCAGACTTTCTTTTCTTGTGTGTTTTGTTTAACCTAATTATCCTGCCATCGTTAGCCATGTAGATGATGGTGAAGAACAATAATAATGAACAGATTAGAATTACATAACACCGATGAGAACAGAAGCGTATAATGTTTACACAAAAAGCAAATAAGTTTGAAAAATAATCACCATAAGGATGATGAAATATCCCTAAGTATAAAGTTTTTTTCAATACTTTCTTTTGGCCTGCCACATGGGGCTACTTGTACTTTACCTTTTACAATTCCGGAAGTCCGGAAGACCCCGAGTGACACAGATTTTTGGATTTGAGACCATGTGCTCGCGGTCAGACCCCCTGGTAGCTCAAATGGAACTGGAGCGTCTTCCCCCCGCCTCCATGATAATATGGGGTAATATTCTTACAATTGTTTGTTTTGTTTTTCTTCAGGTAGGTTGGACTGCCCCTTTACATAAAAGCATGTAGTGAGTGAGTATTGTTTTCACAGCCGCTCCTATGAAGCAGTGAACATGATCTCTCCCCCCCTAGAAAACAGTATTGCACTCTCTGGACATTATAAGTGCCCCTGGAGAGCCAGCCCTTGTGACATTCAAGGAACGGCATGAGGGCACTGTAAGCGTTAAGGGTGCTGTCCCACACAGGACCACGTTGAACAGGGCAATGGGTCAAAAACTAGGTTATTTGGGCTATAAAAAATAGACCGGTATAAGTAGTCATTTTTTTTAAAGTATATAATGGAAATATTTTTGTAACATTGCAAACTAAGGCTGCGCCAAGGGTGCAACCGAGCTTATCACCATAAGATAGGAGCTGCATCCAAAGGGGATATCATTGTTCTCTTTCCTTACTGGCCCTCAAACATGTAGTGAGCGTCCATAAATGGGATTACTTTATAACAAGGGTGTGGCAAACAAAATTGGCGCCTTCCTATTTCATTTACAGTTCCCGTTGCAACTGAAAACAGAAAACTTTTAAGACTTACACAAAATAGGCTTAAATCACCTAATTTAAGCACAGCACTACCATTAGTTCCCTCTGGTCCTAAACTAAATGGGATTTCTCTTACTACATACGGTTGCCAGGTGGTTTCGCCAAAAATACTGGACACAATGGTGAAAGGTGCGACGTGCTTGACACACACGCAAACACCCCTCTCCGCTCCATGCTGTTTCATCCTCTCCTTTGGTCCCACCCCCAGGCCCCTTACCAAAGCGGCAGACAGATTTCCCGGGGCCCAGGACTAGAGTTACTTCGCCCCCCCCCACCCCCGTGCCCCCGCCATCCCCATTTCAGACCACCCGAGTCCCCTCTATTTCCCACCCTGTTCCCATGTATTTCTCTCCCCTCCGTCTCACTCACCCCCCTCCCGCCTCGCATGTATATTTCTCCCCTGTGTTTCACTCTACGGTTGTGCTCAGGGTGCCGGGGTCGCGACGTGTGCCTGTCAGGGACTCTACCATGGTAATCTATGGAAGTTAGCTTGGTAGTTGCGGCACCTGGCGGCGTTGTAGCGCGTCGACGCGGCTGCAGCCTGGGGATACAAGTGATTTTGAGATTAGAGGCTGCAGTCACGTGACGTCAGCATCACTTGAGCTGGTTCAGCCAATGAGGGCGAACCAACTATGTGACGCGTTCGCCACGCCTCTGATTGCCTCCCTAATATCCTGAAGCTCAGCAGTAGGGATGTTCACAAATTGCGCGGGAGAGCACCGCGCGCACTCCATCGCGACGTCAATTACCCCACGCTCACTCAATCCCCCCCAATAAACAGTAAAAAAAAAACACTCCCCAATACACAGTAAAAAAAGCACTCCAATACACAGTAAAAGAAACCCACTCCCCAATACACAGTAAAAAAAAAACCACCCCAATACGCAGTAAAAAAAAACACTCCCCCAATACACAGTAAAAAAAAAACCACTCCACCAAAACAGCTTTCCGCCCGCGGAGGATATCCTGTTCCTTCAGGCTGCATCCAGGCCATTAGCTGGATCAACCCACGTGATCTCCCTTCCCCCGAGGATTCTGGGACTCGTAGTCCCGCTTCCATCCGTGCGGAGCCAATCCAAGATGGCCTTCGCACTGGCAACACTGCGCATGGCGCCTTTCTACAAAATGGCCTCCCTCTGCTAACTCCCCGATCGCGTGGAACTCCACTGATCAGATGAGCAGCTACCCCACACAGCAAGGGGACTCGGCTACATATATATATATATATATATATATATATATATATATATATATATATATATATCCACAATAAGTCTCTTGTCTATAGATTTTACCATCTAATTTTGATGCATCAGGAGATAAAGTGACATTACCACTGAGCTACTTCAAATATTCAAAACTCCTGTTAAGCCCTCACATGCATAGGTCCCTAGAAAATAACAAATAGGTAATCAATAATTGTATGCAGAAGTACGTTTATTAAAAGTAACAAAAACGGAGTTTTCTTTTAAATAAATGTAACATGGTCTGTATCTTGTAATCAAAAATAATAAACAGCACTCACAATAATAGATGGATATATATAAAGCGGGGTGCCATGGATTAGAGAGGGCCCAATCCCTCTCAAACACAATACAATACTGAAAAAAATCCAGCCCTCCCTAATAATAGAATCAGAATCACTGGCATCTAACCAATAGAACATTTAATCAGTGCACAAATGAATCAAAAAACTAACAACGCCACACTAAGAGAACAAAAAACACATAGGTAGGATCACATATGGGATGTGTAGGAGGATAATGGGATAAAGGAAAAATAGAGTAAGGTGGGAGAAGGAAGGGGGTGTGGGGGGAAGGGGGGGGCAAAACAACATAAAAGTGGGTCAAAAAGGGGGAGTATAGGGGGGCAACGTTTCGGGAATTAACCCTTCGTCAGGCCCGTTCCCCTCAGTCCCAGACGGACAAGAGGGTACTTCCCTAGCCCCACAACCCACAAAAACAGGTACTAGCCCCAGATAAAAACAATAGAAGACCCTCCACAAATTCTGAACAATATAATAATTAGATCAACATACAATATCCCAAATCTTAATGACAAAGTAAATCCCCAATTCAGCCTTGGTATGAAAATAATTTGGGAAAAAAATATATATGCAATAAGCAATAATGCACTATGCAAAACAGCAACAAAATAGAGAGGATGCAGGTCAAGGTACAAGCAATCACGCAATTCAAACCAAACAGTCCTTAGTTAAATAGATCACACGAGCCTGCTCGAATGTTTTTTGATTCATTTGTGCACTGATTAAATGTTCTATTGGTTAGATGCCAGTGATTCTGATTCTATTATTAGGGAGTGCAGGATTTTTTTCAATATTGTATGGTCTGTATCTTCTGGCCTATCTCTCCTGCCTGTCATGTAACTCCTAGCATTCTAGGCTAAAACAGGTTAATCTATGGGCTTTGTGACCCCCCTCATGCCCCTCTTATGAGTGACAGAAGTGTGGTGGTGAGTCATGGCCTGTGTAAGCCTATGTGGTATAGGTATAGATAGGGTGACCAGATTTTCAAAATGAAAAACCGGGACACATTTCTAAATAATTTTTAAAAACAAATTTACGTCACATGACGCACCCCGTTGCCATGACAAAGAGACACTCACGTCAGGCGGTGACATGTTGCCATGACAACGTCTCATCACGTGATGCCTCTGCGCCATAATGCGTCCCGTTGTCATGTCAACTTGATGCTGCGTGACGTCATGGAGCGTCTCGTTGTTATGGCAATGTGCATTACGTGACGTCGCGCAGCCATGTTGATGGAATTTGGAGGGGAGGATACAGCCAAAGGCAAGATAAATATATAATAATAATATCTAAAAAATGTTATCTCCAGTTAGCCTTCAATAGAAGGTGGCAACCCTGGCTGCAGTGTGTGTTTCTGTATACAGAGGTGGACCCTGCAGTGTGTGTGTGTGTGTGTGTGTGTGTGTGTGTGTGTGTGTGTGTGTGTGTGTGTGTGTGTGTGTGTGTGTGTGTGTGTGTGTGTGTGTGTGTGTGTGTGTGTGTGTGTGTGTTTTATATAGAGGTGGGGGCAGCAGTGTGTGTGTGTTTGTATAGTGGTGGGCCCTGCAGTGTGTGATTGTGTGTATAGAGGTGGGCGCAGCAGTGTGCGCATGTGTGTATAGAGGTGGGGGCAGCAGTGTGCGCGTGTGTGTATAGAGGTGGGGACTGCAGTGTTCGCGTGTGTGTATAGAGGTGGGGGCTGCAGTGTGTGTTTGCGTGTATAGAGGTGGGGGCTGCAGTGTGTGTTTGTGTGTATAGAGGTGGGGACTACAGTGTGTGTTTGTGTGTATAGAGGTGGGGGCTGCAGTGTGTGTTTGTGTGTATAGAGGTGGGGTCTTTGCTTGGGCCCATCAACTCTTACAGCCATGGCATTATTGGCCAAGAATGCCCAGTTCTTCAAACTTTGTATTTATTTTCGATTCTAAACATAACACAAACTCTTGTCTCCCCCCCCCCTTCCTCGCTCTCTCTGCTCCCTCACCGTGTATGTCTGTATGTGTAATAAAAATAATTAACAAATTAAAATTAAATAAATAATTGACATAAATTAAATAAAAAAAATGTATGCATTAATTAAAATTAAGACATTTTAAAAATGTGACATTCCTGACCTTGTATGTATATTACACTTTGCAAAATAGGGTCTCTTGCTCTCCTCATGGCAGTCAGTGACATCACTGCCATGCAGGTCTGCAGACAGCTTTCCCGGGGCCCAGGACCAACGTTTCCACCAGGGCCCCCTACCCACGTTTTGGCAGCCTTGCGAGAACCCCCCCATCTCATACACCTCCTCTCTCACCAAGGACTGGCATGTGGAATAGATGGAAGGAAGGGTGCCTGGGGGCGGGGCTTCCGCTTCCTGCGGCAGAGTGCACGTGGTGTGTGTCTGCCCGCGGCTCCTGGCTCTTCTGCGCGGTGTCTCCCCCCCTCTGCCCGCCCGGGGGGATAGGAGGTGAGTTTTTGATCCTTTGCCTCCTGTGCTGGCGCTCCCTTCCCCCCCTGTCCCTTTGGTTCGGGAGATGGGCGCGGGGGCTGGCAGTGGTGGCTGCGCGGTGTTCCCCCATTCTGCCCCGGGAGCCCGTGGCTGCCCGCCGGGGGAG
>NC_134485.1:74826640-74829140 GCF_040206685.1 Ascaphus truei | reverse complement strand
AACTAACATCCAGCGGTTATATACTACATATGTATAGTCTTTATCTAACATCCAGCGGTTATATACTACATATGTATAGTCTTTATCTAACATCCAGCGGTTATATACTACATATGTATAGTCTTTATCTAACATCCAGCGGTTATATACTACATATGTATAGTCTTTAACTAACATCCAGCGGTTATATACTACATATGTATAGTCTTTATCTAACATCCAGCGGTTATATACTACATATGTATAGTCTTGGCAATACTGTACTGGGACTTTAATATCAGGCGCCCAATATATTTTCTTTGTTTTGCACAGTCACCCTCCGACATAGGTAGTCAGGTATATATTTTTCAGGCAGCCGCCCATCACTAATTTATTTGTGAATATTTGGGTTTTCCACATTGAATATATTATCCTTTATCAATCCTTATAAACTTAAGCTATTTGAATGCATGGTTTTCGTATTTTTTTTTTTACAAGGCAAAACCCCCCAAATAAATCTAATGAATGCTGTAGCTATTGAGTAAGCAATTCATTAATATACAGTACTTTGTTTTGTTACAGGTTTCTTTCGACTGGAACACCATTTTGCGGCTTGGCATTTTCATTTATGATGGGGAACACAACAGTGGGAAAAATGTGTTAATGAGATGTGCAATGCTATTTACAATGCATTCCAGGCTGATCATATGCCATTTCCCAGGGTAGAAAGTTTGCGTACTGTGGCAAGTGAATTTTACAGCAACTGGAATTTTCCAAATTGTGTTGTCTGTATAGATGGTAAACATAAAAAAAATAAAAAAAAATCGGGCAGTGTATTACAATTATAAACATTTCCATGCTATTGTCTTGCAAGCTGTTGCAGACGCAACATTTACATTTATTGCAATGGATGTAGGAGCATAGGCAGAGAAACACAATGGTGGGATGTTTAGAGCCTCATCCCTCTATCAGCTAATAGGAGACAAGACATTGCAGTTACCTTTGGGTAAAAGCTTGCCATTGAGTACAACAAGCCAAAAGTTGCCTCATGTACTGTTAGCGTATGAGGCCTATCCGTTGCTCACATACCTCACGAAGCCGTACAGTCCACAAGGATTAACAAAAGAAGAGATATTTCATTACAGACTTTCCAGAGCAAGACGCGGTGTGGAGTGTGCCTTCTGCATTATGACTGCTAAATGGCGAATACTATTAAAAGCTATAGAAACGTCTGTGCCAAATGCAAAGAGCATAGTAAAATGTGTGGCTTTACTACACAATATTGTCATTGATTTGGAAGGCACTACTGGTGTGCATCACTGGCTCGTGTGCCTGCAGCTGATACCCAGCTTCATAGATCTGGGGCAAATAATGCACCTGCAAACATAGCAAAAAGTACTCGCGATTCCTTCAAAGATTATTTAATGCCGATGGAGCTGTCCCATGGCAAAATAGTATTTGGTTATTGTTAATAACCAATAAACATAAGAAATCTGACCTTGTTTCCTTGTACTTCATTAATGAATTTAGTATGTGATATAATATTTATCCACTGATTTGTAATTTTCAATTTGTAAAACTGCTTTCATATAGTATTTTTAAATTAGACTAAAAACATAGACATTGTGTGAAAAAATAAGTAATTTATTAACATGGCAATGGGAAAACTTGCAACACTCGATATAATTTTTTTTTTAACCTGGTAGAAAAATTACACATAACAAAGCCTATATCCAATAAAAAGCTGGTCCTAACTTATTTTTCTTGTACCGCCTTCAAACAACCGATTCAATTCAGGCCGTACACACAATTTTTTTAACAGGGTCCAAAGTATTCATGTAAGGTAGAAGGTAGACAGGGAGAAGGTGATACCCCGCTCTAACCACTGCGAATACCTGTATTACTGTTTTAAGGTGTGTGTGCTACCAGGGTGGACAAAAATGGCAGAAAGGGAGATGAGTTGTGGCCAAAAAACACCTCTCATATAGAAAAGACCCTCTTTAATAGTGCACAACAGAGTAGGGTGACCATTCGTCCGGTTTTCCCGGGACAGTCCGGTTTTTCGTGTGCTGTACCGGTTGCCTGACTGTCCGGGAATGTCCCGTTTTTTTGTGTCGGCGGCGGTGCACGGGGATGGGGGGGCGGTGGTGCGTGGCGGGGAGGAAGAGGATGCAGAGCAGCCCGGCAAGTATTTTTTCTTACTGCCAGGGGTTGGCTTCTGCAGAAACGTGCCGGCCGCAGGGATTGGATGGAGAATGCTGGGGGGCGGGGCTTTAGAAGGCCGGGCCGCAGAGGATTGGATGGAGTATCTGGGGGGCGGGGCTTTAGAAGGGCGTGCCGCAGGGGATTGGATGGAGAATACCGGGGGGCGGGGCTTTAGAAGGCCGGGCCGCAGGGGATTGGATGGAGTATCCGGGGGGGGGGGGGGGCGGCGCTTTGCCTCTCCCCGGCACTCTGGCCTCCCTCTGGCTCCTCGGCAACCCGGCTCTCTCCCTCACACCCCCGGCTCCCCCCAGCATCA